>NC_067494.1:26884367-26956867 GCF_947179515.1 Apodemus sylvaticus | reverse complement strand
CTCTGGTTCCTCAGATCCTTTCTCCTCCTCCTCTTCCTCCTCCTCCTCCTCCTCCTCCTCCTCCTCCTCAGGACTGCCCAAGTTCCACCTGTGGGTCCCTACATCTGCTCCCATCAAGTGCTGGATGAAGTTTCTATGTCCCTCTGATGAGGATTATGCTACATTTCAGTCCCACCACGCACTGCAAGCATGACAAACTGTAGGTCGGAGGTTTCGCGGCTACAAAGGTGTCCCAGTCCCTCCACTTGAGGATGTGCCTGGTTATAGAGAATGGCTGGTTCAGGCTCCGTGTCTCCCATTAAGATTAAGAGTCTTAGCTACTGTGACTCTCATAGCTTCTATTACACTGGGTTCCATTTCCTTGCCCCCAAGATGCCCTCAAATTCCAGTGGTCTCTCACAATATTCGCTCCCCCCATATCCCACCTACCTGATCCCTCTATTCCCACGCTCACCTGCCCCCAAGCCCATCTGAGAAATCTGTTCTATTTTTCACACTCAGGGAGACCCTTGTGTCCCCCTTAAGCCTTCCTTGTTACTTAGCTTCTCAGGATCTGTGGATTACGGCATTCTGATCCTTTGCTTTACAATTAGTATTCACTTATAAGTGCATGTATATACCATGTTTGTCATTCTGGGTCTAGGCTACCTACCTCGATGAGATGACCTCAAGTCCAAGATCCGAGTGGAGCAAAGACCTCAACATGAAGCCGGAAGCACTAAATTTAATAGAAGAGGAAGTGGGGAACAGCTTTCAACACATTGGCACAGAAGACAACTTCCTGAAGAGAACACCAGTACCACCGATCATCAATTAATAAATGGGACCTCATGAGACTGAAAAGCTTCTGCAAAGCAAAGGACACCATCAATAGTTCAAATAGCAGCCCAGAGAATAGGAAAAGATCCTCGCCCTCTCCACATGTGATAAAAAGATAGATTCCAAAATATATAAAGAACTCAAGAAATTAGACATCTGCAAACTAAAAAACCCAATTAAAAATGGGGTAGAGGGCCAAGCAGAAAACTCTCAACCAAAGAATCTCAAAGGCCTGGAGCAATGGCTCAGCGGTTAAGAGTGCCAGCTGCTCCTCATTTATAATAGCCAGAAGCTGGAAAGAACCCAGATGTCCCTCAAAGGAGGAATGGATACAGAAATTGAGGTATATTTACGCAATGGAATACTACTCAGCAATTAGAAACAATGAATTCACAAAATTTTTAGGCAAATGGTTTGATCTGGAAAATATCATCCTAAGTGAGGTAACCCAATCACAAAAGAATACAGATGGAATGCAATCTCTGATAAGTGGATATTAATTAGCCCAAAAGCCCTGAATACCCAAGGCACAAATCGCATAACAAATGACTTCCATGAAGAAGTGTGGAGAGGGTACTGATCCTGGAAAGGATTGATCTAGCATTGGAAGGGAATATAAGGACAGAGAAAAAGGAGGGAGGTCATTGGAGAATGGGTGGAGACAAGAAGGTTTATGGAACATATGGGGAGGGGGATCTGGGAAAGGGGAAATCATTTGGAATGTAAACAAAGAATATAGGAAATAAAAATATTTAAAAAAAAAAGAGTGCCAGCTGCTGATCAATGTACCAATACCATGCAATTTTTATCACGATTGCTCTATAGGATAGTTTGAGGTCAGGGATGGTGATTCCACCAGAAGTTCTTTTATTGTTGAAAATAGTTTTGTTCCAAAGGTCCCCAGTTCAAATTCCAGCGACCGCTTGATGGCTTACAGCTATCTGAACTGTAATCTTTTGGGGGCAGAATAAAATATAGTGTATAAAAATCAATCAATCAATCAATTATTAATATGTTAATTAATTAATTTGTTAATTAATTACTTTAAAAGAGAATGTTAAATGACTGAGAAGTACCTAAAAGAATGTTTAACATCCTTAGTCATCAGGAAAATGCAAATCAAAAGGACTGTGAGATTTCCTCTTACACTCATCAGAATGGCTAAGATCAAAAACATAAGTGACAGCTCCCCCTGGAAAGAATGCTGAGCAAGGGGAGCACTCCTCCACTGCTGGTGGGAGTACAGCTCCTGCTGGAGAGGATGCAGAGCAAGGGGAGCATTCCTCCATTGCTGGTGGGAGTACAGTTCCCGCTGGAGAGGATACATAGCAAGGGGAGCACTCCTCCATTGCTGGTGGGAGTACAAACCTGTACAGCAACTTTGGAAATTAGTATGGCAATTTTTCAGAAGACTGGAAATCGGTCTCTCTCAAACCCCAGACTTACCACTCTTGGACATGTACTCTAAGGACTCTCCATCCTACCACAGGGATACTTGCTCAACTATGTTCATAGCAGCTTTGTGCATGAGAGCCAGAAACTAGAAACAACCTAAGTGTCTCTTGAGGGAAGAATGGATTTTTTAAAAGGGGGTACATCTACACAATGGAATACTTCTCAGCAGGTTTTTATAAAAATGACATCATAATTTGCTGGCAAATGAATGGAACTATAAAAAAAATTCATCCTGAGTGACATAACCCAGACCTAGAAATATAGTCAATTTTTAACTCACAAATAGTTTCAAGATTTTCACAATGACAAATTATTTAAAAAGAATTAAAACCAAAGCGAGATCATTTCCTTTTTTTTCTATAGCAATCATGTCTTATGCTCACATAATGTACAAATATGTCTCATACTCACAGAAATTGTGATTTTTAGTTACTAGAAAAGTGTTGGTTAGTTTTTCTCAAAGGGATTAGGGTAGAAAGAGAAGTGAAGTCAACAGCTATTTCTAAATTGTCCTCATTTTAAAGAATAATTAAAGACTTTAATGAAGACAAACACTGTTTATAGAAATGCTTTATTCTTTAAATTAGCCTCCCTCGGATAAGAGTTTACATACAGCTCATCTGAAACTTGGGCACGTGAGGACACGAGCACGTGAGGACACGTGTCACAGTTACAGGCATGCTACACAGTTGGCATCAGTGTAAAGATCAGTCTTTCCAGCCAACATGTTTCATTCACTAGGGATACCTAACTATTTCAGCCCGTGAGGATGGAGAGAGGAGAGCTAACTCTTCACACTGTGCGGGAATGAGGGCTTTGTGAAGCACGAGAAAGAAGAGGCGAGCTGCCAAATGGACTTTTGAAATTTAAATTTAGTAATATGCTTCTGGCAGCTGTGAGTATACATATGTGCAATCATTGTATTCCATATAAACAGATGTAAAATAGATATCTAATGGCATTTTCGTCATGTTTTATTTGCCATCATTACATACCCTAGTAATGTTCCAGTTACACACATGAGCATCAAGTTTAATAATTAAAGGAACAGAAATTCTAATGTCTTTCTTTTGTGAATATTATTACTTTCAGCTTAAATCTTTTGCAATGTGCATTTATGAAAGGGACACCACTATTAGACTTGGAGGCCAAAGAGGACAGATCCAGCCCTTCTTCGTAGCTACTTTTGGTTCAGATCTGACATTTCCCGCCCAACACACATACACAAAAGAGAAGTACTACAATTGCCATTCTCGAGGTCCAAAATACCTTATGAAAGGATGGAGGGTAGAAGAACATCAGAGAAGATCAGGGGGAAAGATGCTAAGAGCCAGAGTCAGGGGAGGACCAGAATGGAATAGTGTCTTCAGACACAACAGGACCACTGCACTTGTTAAATCACAGCGCCTCCAGCTGCACACACAAGATCAAACCAGTCAACATTCTAGCATAAGGGGGAAGGGGTTCATGAACAATCACCCCCAAATGAGGAGTTGCCAACAACTGATGACTTCCAGAGGAAGGAGAGAGGTTTTTCTTTAAGGATGTGGTCCTTAGTAAGTGTCCATTGTCCAGTGGATGACACTGTGCCCGGGAGTATAATGGCAGCACAAATTAGACAATGTGTCTTGCTTTTTGAAAAGGAAAAGAATTGGGAGACTGTGGAGTTAAGTGGAGTGGGCAGGGGCAGGGTAGATCTGGGAGAGGCTCAGGGGAAAAGGGGAGTGAATATGAGTATGAAATTCTCAATGAAGATAAAACTATGTCCTAAAGACGGTAAAACCAAGAATTATCCAGAGTTGCCAATATGAATATCCAAATGACAAAGCTTTGGACTTTCTCTTTTAATTCAAAGCAAAGTCAATAAAAAGTAATTTATGATAAGCAAATATGAAGGGTGCAAAACACCTTAAAGGAAAACAGACAAAAACTACTTTCAGTTGGAACAAAATGAGTTAGACAAATCAAAGACAGTTGAATGTTGATGACGGACGTCTGGGAAGAATTAGGTCGTGTATTTAGTTCGCTGGAAGAAAACATCTGTGCACTGAAGAGTACACAGTAAGGAACAAACAATAGAGATAAAATAATGACCTCACACAGACACAAGCAAAAATACTTTTTATCAGGACTCACGTGTGGATGTTCTTCAAGGATAGAAAGAATGAACTGAGGGAAGAGCCGCTAAAAATACCTAATCTCATGTTCCGATTTCTTCTGCTTAAAGGAAACAAACAGGGTGAAACACTAGCCACCCTCAGGAATACAGGCATTTGCTGTACACTTCATGTTCAAAAATGAATTATTTTTGAAAAACTGAAAAATGTGTACACACACACAGTAAGTCAGTAAACATGTACGTACACACACAGTAAACTCACAGTTAACTCAGCAGACTCTCATGAAACCTTCACAGCTAAGCTGACAATGATTTTTAACATTCTAAGAAATGAAGTAGCTTGTATTTTATTTATTCATTTCTGAAGTCTGTTTTGCTGTCTGATGTGGTACCAGACTTTACCCACAGAAAAGATAGCTAGTGTCCAAGGATTGCATTAAGAATTTACTTTGAAATATAATCAGGAGAATTGTTAAAAGCCACATAGCTAGATGGCCTTTTCCTGTTGAAATTTTTAAATGCCTGACGAATACAAAACTATCAAAAGCCACCATGGAACCTTTAGATCTCCAATGCTCATTGAGGTTCTTAAAGTAGCATTAGATATATTAATGCTAATACTTTTTGGCTTGGTCCATTGTCTTTGGATAAGCTGTGACTTACTTACTGATGAACTGTGAAAGTAAACTAAGCCTACCATTCAGGGGCCTAGTTGTACCTCAAAAGAGAGGAAGTAGACATCTTTCGGTGCAGTTAGGTATATTGTCAAGATAATTGGAAATAGACCGTTGTCAAAGTCAGGAGCTAATAAGAATGTCAATTGGAAAAATACATTTTGTGAATAGGATTCCCAAATCTCCTTATTCTGCAAGTGATTTGCAGGATGACTCAATCTGTTTACTATACCTGAAATATTTTCTTTCAATCCCAGACTATTCACATGTTTTCAAATCACCCACCTCTTGCTGATATTATCTGATATTATATTGCAAATCACAGGAAAAGGGAAAACCAAATGCTGTCAACTCTTAGAATCTCTGCATTTAAGTTTACAAGGTCATAGAAGGGTTTGTTTATAACTAACAAAATACAATTATAGTGCTAAATATAATTTGATTAAGTATGATTATAAACTTGACTACAGACAAAGAATCAGTACTGTCTACATGGAAGCTGGAATCCTCACTGTTTTGCCATGAGCATCACTGAGTTGTTCCTTGAAGTTATTATTGGGGAGAAGAATGTGAGAAGGAAGGTCTCAGAGGAATAGCGGGAGCCTAAGCTGGGTGAAGCCTCAGAGACTACAAAGGGAACTACACCGACCTCGCATGCAATCTGTGAGTCTCTCTGATAGTTTAGCAAGAGGATCCGTTAGTAGTAGCCACTCAGGAGGTAACTGTTGCTGAGAGAACAATGGTTATCCCTCCCTAAAGTATAAAATAGCAGAGAAGCAGAAACTCATAACTCAGTTCCCTTTTCAGAATCTTCTGGTGTCAATGCAAGGAAGTGGAAAGTATAGAACTTCTGAGGCCATTGCATAGGAAGTTAAATTCTGGGGCTGCCTGTCTCAGCCTCAAAAGTATTCATTAATCAGTAAAATAGTGTTCTCTCTCTCTCTCTCTCTCTCTCTCTCTCTTTCTCTCTGTGTGTGTGAGAGAGAGAGAGAAAGAGAGAGAGAGAGAGAGAGAGAGAGAGAGAGAGAGAGAGAGAGAGATCTATAAAATACAAGTAGAGGTAATACTGTGATGTTCATCAAAGCTTACCTGTTGGTAACAGTGGTATCTTCTAGACTATTTGGGACTGCCATCCACTTTTATATGGTGACGTGGAATTCACTGTTATCAAAAGAACTCACTCAAGCGTGGCTTTCTTAGTTCACTTTCTGTTACTATAGCTGAATACTACTAGTTAGATAATTTTGAAAGTAAAGAGACCCATGAAACTGTTTTGTTTTTTTTTTTAGAAAAAACTAATTTTCCTCTCCCAACAGATATAAAATTGCAGTTCAGTTGTTAACCTTTACCTTAATAGCTAAGTTTTCCTTCCTTCCTTTCCCCTTCCTTCCTTCCTTTTCCCCTTCCTTCCTCCTTTTCCCCTTCCTTCCTTCTTTCTATTCTTCCTTTCTCTCTTCCTTCATAAAATATAATAAAATAAAATATAATAAAATATAATAAAATAATATATAATAATATATAATCTTTCTGCCATGAGGATTTAACAGATATATAAGTCTTTTTATCCATTAGTCTTTGCCATTTTTATGAACAATCCCCTATCGCACCCCCAACCTGGGATTTTTTTTCTTAACAGGCAAGCTGAGACAGGGAACATTTATCACAAAAGTCTGTGTCATCTGATTGTCAGTTAGCCTATCAATTAGAAGGGACTTTCAGTAGTCCCCAAGAGTAAATATAGTGTCAGATCCAAGATCAACTTATAAGTCAACCGTGAAAGAAAACCTCAAAAAAAAAAAAGTGTCAGTGATGACAAGAACTGTACAGTGCCTCAATCCTGGTTTTAAAAGTCAGAGGTGCTGGCTGTGTCTGCAGAAAGCACCACAAATCAAAGGCAATGCCACAGCAACTGTGATAGAAAACCTCTGACTTGCCTGTGGAAATAAACCTGAACTCAAAGGACTACAACCCTCTCCAAGGTCAGAAATGCCAAGAGCTGATTCCCAAGAGCTTTAAAGCACATCCTGTGACCAATGGCACCATCTCTGAATCTGGGAACAAAAATACAGAATTGCCCCAACCCATGCTTCTTCCTAAGAGAGCTGGGGAGGTTTTATGAACAAAAAGAAGATTCATTTTTCTGTCTCCAGTTGACAAATGGCCGCCTTACTAGATTCAAAACAAGTATGGTTGCTTCAGGTCATGTTTTGTGAAGGTGGAGCATGATCTCAGAAGAATCTACTTTGAAGGCTTTTTTTCAGTCCAGTCCTGTTGTTGATTCCAACCACTGTCTACACAGGACAAAACTCGGATGGCTTGATTTGAGCCAAGGTTCAGAAGCACACTTCTGCCACATGCTGGCCTGTGAATCTGAGAAAACCCAAATCACTGTATCCCATTTGTTTAATTTTTCTCAGATGCACAGTAGTTCTCCCTGAGTTTGGTTGGTTAGTTTGGGACCTGGGGCCCAGCAGGCCACAGGAGGCATGGCAGGAGGAGTGGGGACCACAGGATACAAAGGTCACGGGAAAGGGGAGAGAAAGCAATATAAACCAAAAGGAAAGGGTCACTGATAAATGAACTCTATTACCAAGAAAACTCCCAAGAGCTTCCCTGGGGATAATCGGTGGGTGTGGTGGGCAGACCATTTACATCCCTGTTCAAGGTCATGGCATATCCTGATTAAACAGGAACAGAAACCTCTATTGCAGTGGTTGACATATAAGAATATTCCGGGAAGAAGCTGGGCATGATGGCTTATGTCTATAACTCGAAAGGCAGAGGCACACACCTCTCCAAATTTAAAGCTAGCTAGGTGGCATGGCAAATTTCAAACACAGTTGAGACTTTGCCTCAATGAGAGAAAAAAAAATGTTTGAGAAAAATGGAATTGAAAGATAAGGCCTTTTAAGAGGCAATTACAATGCATGAAGCCATTAGTGTGGGCCCTGAGCCAAGGACACCAGTGTTCTCGTGAGAAGAAATTTGGACAGGTAGTCACATGACCTGCGTGCAGACGAGAAGCCAAGGGAGGATACAGCAAGAAAGCTGATATCTACAAAGCAGGAAGAGACCAACCTGGCCAGCCTCTTCCATCTTCCTGCTTCTAAAGTAATGACAAATGTTTCCGTGGCTTAGGAGGACATCCATTGTGTGGTACCTCACTATGACAACCAGAGCAAAACCAAAGCTAACAACCAGAGCAAACAAAACTAATACAATGCCTAATCTCCACTGATGGCAACCATTGGCCTCCAAATCCAAGCAGTGGGGGGCCGAGAGGGAGCAGGGTATGTGTTTGCAAAAAATACAAAGCAGCAACACAGCACTTTCCTGTTGGTGTTCTTGGCTGTGCAACTACAAACAATAGAAGCTTATTTCCTGACATCCCTACCACTGATACACTACAATGTCTCAAATATATTCTTCAGAGTCTTTTTGTGCAATATACTAAAGCATATGTTCTGTAAATTCACCTAAGGTACACACACACACCAAAAAATAACAGAAGAAAATACAACTGATTGTTCACAATATGCTCATGATATGATAGAACTCTCTAGAAGGGATATACCGTGCTTCTGAGACGACCCCTATGACATGAATAGGCACAGAAGTCCTGAGCTGTGGCCAGGTTTGTCCTGTGGCCCAGAGATTTGGGGACAGCTGCAGAGCAGGGCTGAGCACATTCTCCATTCTTACACAGAGACAGCTTCAAAGGAGTCGATGAGAAAGATGGCAGGTGGTATCCAAAGAACACAATCTAACAAACGCCCTGCTTTTATTAGAAAAAGAAATCGAGCAAATTTTGGAACTCCCGAAGCACGTAGATTTTTTTTTTTTTTGTCTTGTTCCTTGGCAACATGCTAAAACAGAATTATTTATACTTTGGATGCTAGGCTTTCAGAAGAGAGCAGGAAGAGGTAATGGGACAATTAGAGAGAGAGACCCTGCAAATAAACAGGCTACAGCCACTGAGTTCCTGAGCCGCAGTACAGGCAGGTTTCTCTCTGTGGAGGATAGGAAGTGGGGATAGGTGGCAGGAAAAGACTTTGAAAATTGTCCCTGTAAGTGGCAGACCAGAGGAAGGGTTATTTGAGACAGCTTCCTCCCTAGCAGAAGCAATGTCTGCTTTGTGTGCTCCTTATCTGAGTGTCCCTGGCTCTCCGGTCACACACATCAGGAGAGCTGTGCACTGTGCATCTGGCCTTTTCCACTGGAGAGCGGCGGGTGAAAAAAAAAAAAAAAACCCTCCTATCCATCATCCGCCCAGCCTGCAGGATAACTAATTTCTGTGAACCTGAGGGATGCTGCTTCAGAGTAATGTAAGTGACAGGAGAATACAAATGGCCTGTTTACAGTTGTCATTGCCAAGCAAACGGGAACAGCCAGCTAGGTGGACAGTATGCCAAAGCTGACAGGTTTTAACATTGGCTGTCTAGGGATGACATGTATGTAGAAGTTGTCAGAATCACGCGTGACCTTGGAGGCTGTCTCCTTCCTTCCTCCATCTTCAAACACAGTAAACCGAAGCTGTGTATACCTATCAGTATATACCTATCAGTGATTTCTAGTTCTTTCCTTCCAATACTGGAGATCCAACTGTGCCGTGTATTGAGCTACGCTCAAGGGATGCGTGATATCAGACACTCCCCAGGAGGTGTTCAGCCTACAGCCCACACATCTGAGGGCCTGGAACAGAGGTTGAAAATGCCAGTGGGGAAGATTTATAAAATCTGAGATATCTGATTTTTAGATTTCCAGAAAAGAGCAATTTTCTAACTTTAAGAACTAGATCTCTCCTCTGAGGACAACCCTCTCTTTTTCATCCCCTCAGTTTGGGCTACCCATCTGACTCAAAGACGTTCTGTTGCTCATACCTGTGTACTCCTGCAGTGAGCAAGCCAGTTACTCCTCTTTCTTTTCACCCCATCCATCTCAACAGCTTCTGGGAGAAGCAGAGGGAGGCAGTTTATGAGATGAGAAAGGGAGAGAGATTCCCAGCTTTTTTACTCTGCAGGGCAGTCCTTGCAGGAGTGGAAAGGTAGTAATAGTGGTGGGCAGACCACTGCTTCTGCAAAGTGAGAATAGTCTGTGTGTGTTGAGCCAGTGAGATGAGGGGTTTGCATCTATCTCCTCCCGAAACATTACCTTAACTCTGCCTCCACACTACGCATGGATAACATAGGTACTTGCTGCTTTCAAGCTCAGATGGGCATCTGTAGGGCTGCCATTGGGCTGTCTTGGTAGAGCAAAAATAAACAAGCAAGCAAACAAACAAACAAACAAACAAACAAATAAATAAATAAATAAATAAAGTGAAGTATGTTCGAGACAGACAATAGTCTAAAGCCCCAGCAGAAGGAAGAGAAGATCCCTGAATCAAGGTCTCTGACCAAGGCAAGGGAAATGGAAGCATGACCCATTCCAGTTCCAAATGTCAGTGGCGAGTACAGCAGAAACTCGGGGAAATAGACAGTACTAACAGTAGCATGTGCCTCGGGGGATTCTTGGCTTGGCCAGGTCCTCTAGTGGAACAGAACTGAGAGAATGAATGTATTTATTAGCCCCCACCCCCTTCACAGAATAGAGGTTACTACTGTCTGTGCACTAAAAGGGCCGAGAACCCTGTATCCACTCAGACACAAAGATGCATACCTTGGCAGTCCCAACCCCCCACTGAAGGCTCAGTGAAGGGTCTTTGGTCTTCTGACCAAAGGAGCTAAAGTACGGTCGGGGCAACAGAAATAGACACATTCACCAAGATGTGAAGGCAAGCCAGAAAGTAGTATTGATTTTTTTTCCCCTCAGATCTCTTTATGACATCCTGTGGAATTCCTGCTCAGTGTGGGGAAGTATCATCCCTGTGGGATATCCCAGAAATGCCCAGAGACACATCTCTTGGTTGGTTCAGTCCCATCAAGTTGACAGTCAAGATTAGCCAACATAGATTCCTTGTTCTAGCATCTCAAAAATGCCAGGAGATAGGGAAGATCAGCAATGCCCAAGCCAGCCAAAGCCATAGTTACCACAGTCATGCTTTGGCGGCAAAAACCTCAAGTGACATTTTCATTATTTCCTATTTTTATGTATTGCTTTGATTTTCTATGAGGTTGAGTTGTCTATATAATCAGAAAAGCAGGTTATAACCATCCTAAAGTAATAAACTGGACTAAATCAATTATGACAGTCCCAACTCCACCAACTATACAGGCACATAGACTAATCCTCCTGCTGTCTAGTGACTACAGGCTGAACACATGCTTGGGAAATACAAGAACAATAAAAGTTTGGTTTTTTTCTCAAGTATCAGCTTTGGATGGAAAATAAATGTATCTATTATTGTATGTCAAAGGACAGAGATAGAATGGGGCCTTTCTGTTCTCTCTTCATCATGTGTCGTCCAGATAGGAATAATCCTGGCATTCCTGACTTCTCACAGCCTGACCACCTCTAGCCTTTGTCTCTTGTTTATTTTTTCCAGCACTGCCTGGCTCTACTTAGCAGATCAGAATTCACAAAAAGAAATATATTTAAGGGTTCAGAAAGCAACTGTTTTCTTTGTTTCTTTTGTAATCTTTGCCGGTTATTTCACCTCAAATATAGTTCTTACTCAACATTCCCAGTAACCTCTGACAAAGGGAATTATCAAAGGGAGCATAAGACTCAATATGGCGATCTCCACTTCGACACAATTGCCCCCCTACTATGAGCATTTTGCTCATAGTATTTGAGCTAAAACAAAATAGATTTTACTTTAATTCCCAGCATGGTACTATTACTAACAGCAAAAATAATCTAATGAAAGGATAAGAAAGAGGAAGGAGACAGCCCCATAGAAGAACAATGATTTCGGCCACCCAGACGCACCAAGACTCCCAGGGACTGAACCATCAACCAAGGGGCACACATGGTTCCAGCCAAAAATGTGGCAGACGAAGGCCTTGTTGGGCATCAGTGGGAGGAATGGTCCTTGGTCAGGTAAAGACGCAACAGAGGCCCCAACAAAGGGAAACTGAGGGGGGTGGGAGTGTGTCAGGTAGAGGGGCATACACATGGAGGCGGGGGAGGGAGGAGGGGTTGGGGGTCTTTGGGGAGGGGGGAAATTGGGAAAGGTTTTACCATGGCAATGTAAATGAAGATGATATTCAAGAAGAAAAAAGAAAAGAAGGAGGAAGGAGGAGGGGATAAAGGAGCCCCAGCAGCATCTACATCACTGATGCAATTCTCTGCATCTTCATTGAGGCTGAAAATACAAGGTTCCAGAAGCCCTTACAGCAAGCACATGTTACCTCCTCCACTCATCTAACCTGAATCCCATCCTTGTAGGACCATCTTCCTCCTGCCTCTCCTCCTCATATATTCAGCTCTATAGGTACCAGCAAGAAAAGGCAGCAAAACTCAGCATGTTCAGCAAAGGCTCAGGATCATGGTGCAGCTAATTTTGACCCAAGGAGAATGCTGGCCTTCTGCATCGTCATCAGAAGTTAGGTCTCTTGGATGACAGAGCACTTCTTACCTGAGTATCTTTCTGCTCTGAGCCCGTCCTCTGACTTCGTCCTGCACTTGCACTCACTCCCAGGCAGACTCTGTTTGTTCTCCTAAATGTCTGTCTTCTACTGACCTTTATGAACATCACACCATTCTCTCCTTTTCCCTGGAGTTCCCTAGATCCTTTGTGAGGCTTGACACCACTTGCTTCATTGACTCCAAAGTTGAGGACTCTACCCTATCACAAGGCTTCTAAAAGTCTTCCACAGGGATGCCAACCCACCCACCACCAAGAGATGTTTGGTTCTGTCTGGAGATATCATGGGTTGATATCTCAGGGCAGGGGTACGGGGTATTAGCAACAAGTAGGCAGTGCAAATAAACAACTTATGATGCCCAGAATATTCCCCAGAAAAATATTACAGAGCTCTTAGGGCCTCAAAACAGATTAAATGGCCTTGCCCTAAGGAAAACACCTTTACAGCTCTATAGGTACCAAGAGAGAAGGATGCAAGAGGCCACCCATCCAGTGCATCAGCCAAGCATCCCTTCACCCACACCTCCACATCTTTTCTTTAAATTAGGACATGGACTTGAAGGGCACAGATGTTGAAATAATGTCACCGCACAGATGAGGAAGCTGAGGACCCAAGGGAAGACACAGCTCTTCCAAGGTCAGGCAGGGAGGCTGGCTGTCTGGAACTTAATGTTCTGTTACAATGAGAACTCCTCATTAATCTATCTGGCAGGCATGCTATTTAGAAATGGAAGCTAGGTCAATCTGACAGGTCCCACTCCTGATGAGGCTACTGTGTTTCTGTCATCTCCAAAGGACAGTGCAATGTCATTATTCAGGCAGGCTTCTGCATTAGTTTTGAACTGTGTGATGTGTGTGTCTTCCCATATTGTGAATGAACTTTGGCATCATCCCCATGTGTATGCTTTGTATTTAATTCAATTATCATGTATTACCTTCAGAGGTGACACTTTCCCAGCCTAATCATAGCATGCTAAGACAATAAAGCAGTATTGATGGCTTTGGTTGGAGGTGGGTACAAATTTGGATACGGTGTTAAGTCTTCCCTTTGGTGGTAGTGCTAGCTCAAACTATCTTATGACCAAACAGAAGCTTAAGAGTTCACATACTTGAAAAATACCATGTAGAACAGTGGCGTCTGGAGATTCGAAAAGAAGGCATCAGAGTTTGCCCCTGGGTCTCTTTCACTGTTCCCTGCTTCTTTCTGGAAACAAACAGTATTTTATTCAAAGAATTATTCTCTCCTTATGTGGCAAAGATGCCCCTAAATATACCTGTTATGGTTTGACTCTGAGATACCCCAACACTAGATCCTATTTTGAACACTTGATAGGCAGGTGACAACACTGTAGAGAGAAGATGTGGAGGTATTGCTCGGCTGGGAGAACTAGCTCTCTAGAAGGAAGTTCTGGAAGGTTCTATCCCACCCTCAGTTACCACCTTACTCTTCTCCCATGTGAACTGTCAGCTATGGGTCCCCACCACCATACACTGCTCTGCCTGAAACCCTAAAACTGATCACAATAGACCTTTCTTCCAGTAGGTTCCTTCTGTCAGGTATCAGGGTCATGGCAACACAGAAGAATCTAAGACGGTGCCAACAGGAGGACCTCAAGGGTGTGGCCTCTTCTTACCATCACTCAGGCCAGGAAGGGATTCCTCCATTAAACCTCTCGTGGCAGAAGACTCAGCTGCTCCTTCAATTACTATGACAAGCAAAAGCACGCCAAGTGAGGAAAGATGACTTTACCTAAGACGCTGCTTCAACAAAGCAGATGCTAACACTACTTATGTGAAGAACCACCACCACGATTGTGGTCCACCTAGGAGGACCACACATCCTCTAGTCATACAGGTTAGCTTGCCATTTCTAAATAGTAACTAAACTGAACAGTGTATTCCACTCAATATAGTTAACTTAAAAATTATCCAGGGTGTGGGTGCATCAATGGCTTATTCCCTTCTATTACTAAGTATACTCCATTATAAAGATATATTTACATTTTGTTTCTCCACACCCCTCCACTGTTGATGAAAATTGGGTTGTTTCCAACTTGGGATGATGAATGTAATAACATGCACCCTGCTCTCCACAAAACAAATATTCCAGTCATAAGTCCCTGCATATGCAAAGGAACTAGCAGCCAGAGATGAGGCATTATGGATTCAAAAGCCAGGACTGAAGAAGAGAGGGCCCCATGCGGAGCAGGTCTTACATACAGTGACTGTGGTAAGAACATTAGAAAGGGGAATTTTCAAAGCACAGAGAGAGGAAATAAAAGCAGAAAGAAGGCGGAATCATGCTGTGTTCTGGTAGCCAGAGGCAGCAAGGTTTTCTCCTTGTAGTGGTTTGGAGAAGATTATCCAACATAGGCTGGAATGTTGGAATGCTTAGCTGTGAGGGTTTAGGGGTGTGTGTCTTTGTTAGAGGAAGTGTGTCATTGGGGGGGATGGGCTCTAAGGTTTCTAAACCCTAAACAAGGCCCAGTGTCTCTCTTTCTGCTATGTGTAGAGCCAGATGAAGAACTCTCAGATACTTCTCCAGCACCATGCCTGCCTGAGTCCCACCATGTTCCTCACCATGATGATAATAAACTAAATCTCTGAAACTGCAAGCCAGCCCAGTTAAATGCCTTCCCACATTGTAGTGATCATGGTGTCTTTTCGCAGCAAAAGAACACTGACTAAGAGACTCCTATAGCCTTTAAAGGAGATATGGCCATGCTGACTACTGACTATCAATTTTTGTCCATTATCACAAAAGATAACATACTGAATACCACAATCCTGAATGTGGAAACTCTATAAAGCCAAAGTTCTAAAGTCAAAAGTCCCTAAAGTATGGATTCCAAGGAATTATAATTCTAAAAACACAGTCCTAAAAGAAAAATAGTCACATTCATTAACAAATATTTCACCAAATTATTGTTTAATTTATTTATTTTTTATTGTTTATTTTATTTACATTTCAAATGTTGTCCCCTTCTCTCTTTCCCCTCTGCCAACTTCCATGCCATCCCCCTCCCCTTTGCCTCTATGAGGGTGCTCCCCCACTAAACCCCCATTCCCACCTCACTGCTCTAGTATCCTTTTATGCTGGGGCATCAAGCCTCCACAGGACAAAGGGGCTCCCCTCCCATTGATGCCAGCTAAAGTAGTCCTCTGCTACATATATAGCTGGAGTTATGGGTATCTCCATGTGTACTCTTTGGTTGGTGGTTTAGTCCCTGGAAGCTCTGGGTGGTCAGGTTAGTTGATACTGTTGTTCTTCATATGGGGTTGCAATTCTCTTCAGCTCCTTCAATTCTTACCCTAACTCTTCCACTAGGGTCCCCAGGCTCTTTCCAATGGTTACCTATGAGTATCTGAATCTCTATTAGCCAGAGCTTCTCAGGAGACAGCTATACCTGGTTCCTGTCAGCAAGCACTTCTTGGCATCAGCAATAGGGTCATATTTGGTTTCTGCAGGTGAGATGAATTCCTAGGTTAGACAGTCTCTGGATTCCCTTTCCTTATAATATTAGCCCCATCAGATGTAGGATTGATAATAATCTTTTCCCAATCTGTAGGTTGCAATTTTGTCCTATTGACAGAATGTCCTATTTGCCTTACAGAAACTTTTCGATTTTATGAGAACCTATTTGTCAGTAGTTATCTTAGAGCCTGAGTTCAGGAAATTTTCCCCTGTACCAATATGTACAAGACTCCTTCCCACTTTCTTTTCTATTAGATTCAGTGTATCTGGTTTTATGTGGCGGTCCTTGATCCACTTGGACTTGAGCTTTTTACCAGGAGATAAAAACGGATCAACTTGCATTTTGCTACATGCTGACCTCCATTTGAACCAGCATCATTTGTTGAAAATGCTGTTTTTTTTTCCCATTGAATGGTTTTAGCTCCTTTGTCAAAGACCAAGTGACCATGGATGTGTGGGTTCATGTCTGATCTTCAGTTCTACTCCATTGATCTACCTGTATGCCTCTGTACCAACACCATGCAGTTTATATCACTATTGCTCTGTAGTACTGCTTGAAGCCAGGAATGATGATTCCCCCAGAAGTTCTCTTATTGTTGAGAATAGTTTTCATTATCCTGAGTTTTTTTAAATCCCAGATGAATTTAAGAATTGCTCTTTCTATCTCTGTGAAGAACTGAGTGGGAATTTTGGTGGGGGGGGTTGCATGAATCTGTAGGTTTCTTTTGGCAAAATGGCCATTTTTACTATATTAATCCTACTGATCCATGAGCATGGGAGATCTTTCCATCTTCTGAGGTCTTCATCGATTTCTTTCTTCCGAGACTTAAAGTCCTTGTCATATAGATCTTTCCCTTGCTTGGTTAGAGTCACACTAAGATATTTTATATTATATTCACCTACTGTGAAGGGTGTCATTTCCCTAATTTCTTTCTTAACACATTTTTTCCCTTGAGTAGAGGAAGGTTACTGATTTGTTTGAGTTAACTTTATATCCAGCCACTTTGCTGA
The DNA here is from genome assembly GCF_947179515.1 of Apodemus sylvaticus. Taxonomy (NCBI): domain Eukaryota; kingdom Metazoa; phylum Chordata; class Mammalia; order Rodentia; family Muridae; genus Apodemus; species Apodemus sylvaticus. The sequence continues at coordinate 26,939,786 of NC_067494.1, read as the reverse complement.
AGTTGTTTATCAGCTGCAGGAGCTCTCTGGTGAAATTTTTGGGAGTCACTTAAGCATACTATCATATCATCTGCAAATAGTGATATCTTGATTTCCTCCTTCCCAATTTGTATCCCTTTGTTTTCCTTTTGTTGTCTAAGTGCTCTAGCTAAAACTTTGAGTACTATATTGAATAGATATGGGGAGAGTTGGGTATCCTTGTTTTGTCTCTGATTTTAGTGGGATTGCTTCAAGTTTCTCTCCATTTAGTTTGATGTTGGCTATTGGTTTGCTTTTTATTATGTTTAGGTATGTTCCTTGAATTCCCAATCTTTCCTAGACTTTTAACATGAAGGGATATTGGATTTTGTCAAAGGCTTTTTCAGTATCTAATGAGATGATCATGTGGGTTTTTTTAAACTTGTTTATGTAATGAATTATGTTGATGGGTTTCCATATATTGAACCATGCCTGCATCTCTGGGATGAAGCCTACTTGATCATGGTGAATGATCATTTTGATGTGTTCTTGGATTCACTTTGCAAGAATTTTATTAATTTTGTTTCAATATTCATAAGGGAAGTTGGTCTGAAGTTCTCTTTCTTTGTTGGGTCTTTGTGTGGTTAAGTGTCAGCATAACTGTGGCTTTATAAAATGAAGTAGGTAATATTCCTTTTGTTTCGATTTTGTGGAATAGTTTGAAAAGTATTGGTATAAGATCTTCATGAAAGGTGTGATAGAATTCTCCACTAAAACCATCTGGTCCTGAGCTTTTTAGTTTGGGAGACTTTCAATGACTGCTTCTATTTCTTTATGGGTTATGGGACTATTTAGATGGTTTATCTGATCCTGATTTAACTTTGGTACCTGGTACCTGTCTAGAAAATCATCCATTTCATCTAGATTTTTCAATTATGTTGAGTATAGGCTTTTGTAGTAGGATCTGATGTTTTTTTTAATTTCCTCAGTTTCTATTGTTATGTCTCCCTTTCCATTTCTAAGTTTGTTAATTTGGATACTATCTCCATGCCTTCTAGTTAATTTGGCCAAGGGTTTGTCTGTCTTGTTGATTTTCTCAAAGAATCAGCTCCTGGTTTACTTAGTTTATTTCTATGATAGCTTTCCACACTTCCTTAGAGAGCATATCCCTATATTCAGTATTTTATCTGTTATGCTAGTTTATGGTATCAGCTTTTACATTGCTTCATATTTGCTTCAAAATTGTTTCTAATTGCTTGTTACATCTTAATAGGTTTTTTGAACAGTGATCTTGTATGTCACATTGTGTGAATAAAGACAGTTCTTATATGGTTGGGGATAGGAGGCAAAGCTTGAGAATAGATAAAATGCTTGCCTAGTCTTTGAAGGCAGGCTGTGGTTTTCACCTGCAGCACAGTAAAAGGTAAATAAATAATGAATAAATAAATAATTCTCACCTCAAAGTGTATGTTGAAAAAATGTGCTCTGACTTCACTCTGGTTATTGACAGAATTATTTACAAGTCACCTTGTCTCCAGGAAGTCATCTTCAGTCCCTGCTACACGGCTTCCCCAACACAATCACCTTCTTCCCTAAGTTCCCCATAGACAGGATAAGACCTCTGAGTGATGCTTCATGCAAAACAGAGTCTTGAGTATCTTGCAGTGTAGCCCTGGAAATGATACCCTGAAACTGTTGCTCTTGTCCCAGAGTCAGAAAAAAAAAAGGCATTACCTCTGTGATTCTGAAGCTCTTTGAAATCCCTGCATATTATTTTTATAGAGTCTTTCAAGGGAAACTATATGATTCAGTGCTCAATTCAAAGCAGGTGTCAGGATGCAGATGATTTCAGTGGGTTAAAATTTGAACCTGTCATTGCAAATGCATTCATCTTGGTTTGTTGCAGAAATCTCTTTAAATGTGTCTTGTGATGATACTGTTTGTTTCAGGATGTAAAAGAGAAAAGCAAGAGATTAACTGGGTACAAAAGGTAAGGGGTGGAAAGAGAAACAAATCAGGTGGATCCTAGATATCACAGGTTCATTCTGAATGGTCAGCTGTCCACTGGAAGAAATTATTTTGATGTAAGATCTTCTCTCATTGACGTTTTATACAAAAATCTGAGAACTGTGTACAAAATTTTCTACATATATAATGCATTTAAAAATAATTATGAAATTGTTTGTAAAGCCATCAACTAGGCTAGTTTCTTAGTTTAGCCACTGGTGTTAATGAGCACAGACAAACTCTTCAAGTCAATACTGAAGAGTGCACACAACTGAATAATGAGAGGGAGAACAGAAGTCTTCAATTAGATGTAGATTTTTGATACTTAATGAAAATTCATGAATTGCCCTTTTGTTTCATTAGCACAGAGCAAAGGCAGGTGTGTGTGTGTGTGTGTGTGTGTGTGTGTGTGTGTGTGGCCTACAGGTATGTGCTTCTTCAGGCCAGAGGAAGGGCATCTCTGGTACCCTCTTTCCATCACTCTCTGACATCCCCCTGAGCCCCTGAGACTAGGTCTCTGAATAAAGTAGGAGCTAGATTGACAGTCAGAATTCCTAATGATGTCCCCGTGTCCTTCTCCAGGTTCTGGGGTTTCAGGAACACATGCCCATGCTCAGCTTTTCATTCGGATGCCAGGGATATGAACTTGGGTCCTCATATTCGTGCATAAAGTGCTGCCTCCCTGATCCTAGAACCAATTCATTAGTGAAGACTTCTAGGAGTGGGTGCAACTCTGGTGTTCAGGGTGTTTGCAGCACAGAAGGACCTTGGAGTTCTCCTCCAGTGTTACAGAGACCCACATAGCCTGAAATGTATAAAAATGACTGAGATACTGCTCTTTGTGTGCAATGCCTCACATGAGGAACATCACGAAGCTCTCCTCCTATATAAAGCACAGTTCTAAGCAATCCACAATCACAACGCATCTTTATTTTTCATCTCTTTCAGCTCAGACCTCCTCTCAGTAGTGAAAATTGTGTTCAGTGTTTATCAGACTACCCGGGCCTTCATTATGTCAGTTTTCCCAGCACTGAAAGAAAAAGACCCAATAGAAGCAACTTAAGGTAGAAAAGGGGATTCAGGCCATGGTGGTAAGGAAGGCAAGGTGGTAAGAGTGATGTGCAGAGGTGCTCACACCCCCCACACAAACAGCAATGGGCCTGGGTAAGAACCTGAGTGAGCATAATCTACTAAAGCGCCCCCTAGCCAGGCTTTAAATCCTAGCACTCAGTAGACAGAGGCAAGTAGATTTCGATGAGTTCAAGGCCTGCTTGGACTACATAGCAAGTTCCAAGCCAGACAGAGCTACTTCTTAGGAACAAGTACTTATTCTTTTTTTTGTGTGTGTGTGTAAGTACTTATTCTAAGTACTACCATTTCATTTTCGGACTCCATTTAATCCTATGGAGAAAATGAGTTTGAGGTCCTAGAACTTAGAAGAGCTGGGGACTTCCCAATAACTGAATAGCTTCTGCTGTAAGGAAACAGTTCTCTGAGTCTGGCCATCTCAGGGGCCGCGTGTAAGAGAATAGCTGTCTGAATCCAGCCATCTCAAGGGACACCTTGTAAGGTAACAGCTGTCTGAATCCAGCCACCTCAGGGACAGCTTCTCCATTTTGCTGGCAGGGTCAAAGTAAATTCATGTTCCCAGGCCCAGGAACCTACCTATCCTGGTTGATGGAAACTTCCTTGCTCAACCTCTTATGTCAAACTATGATTGGACAATACTCTAATCTACCCTGCTCTTCCTTGTTTTATAGTTACATCCTTCAAATAAGCTATATAACATCTGATCAGGGTCACAGTTCAGCTCCCAAGTCTGTTCTGTGGCCCTGATCAATCATTGGCAGCCTGATAACAATAGATTTTTGTTGTCTGCATTGACCTGGTGTTGGAGTTGTGTTGAATTTAAATGGACACAACACTACTCAACACTATTGAGTGAGACCCCATCTCAATAAATAACATAAAACTGTAAAATAGAAGTATTTGAATTTAAAAAAATCTCCCTGCTTGTGACCTATTTCTATTTGCTTCACCTCCTACGAGTTCACAGTAGCACCACAAACTTGGGTTGGAACATTAAATAAAAAATCATTATGAGCCCACAGAGGATATCCTAATTGGGACTAACAGCCTATATTGTTTTATTTCTGCAGCAGATAGGCAGCCTCATGATATAATTGTCCTTCTCCCTTTGAACTTTCCTTCATCCTAAACTTCCCTTGGCTGCACTGAGTTCACACACACACACACACACACACACACACACACAAACACACACACACACACATGAACTTTAAATCATTCTCACCCATTTGGCTACAGTTCTTTATTACAGTCCCTTTCTAATTGATCAACGTTAACTCCTAGCCTATTGCTAAACAATCAATCTTAATAACTGCTTCTGAGCTTATAATTATAGCAGTCACCCTCATAATGAGCGCCTCACGTTAGTGCTCACCTTTTTTAAGTGAACTTGACAAGGATGCCTCGATTTCCAGTTTCTATTAGGGATATTTCCAAAACATTCCTATTCATTCATAGAGAACAAACACACTCTAGTCCTGTCTGCTTATACTCCACACAGGAGCATACAGGAGAAAAGAGACAAAAAAGTCACAAGACAACAAAATGTGCTCTATTTAGCAGCATTTCCCCAGGGTTGAGCATGTCCAGAGCTAAGCCTGTCATTTTCCCTATTCCTCTCTCTCTCTCTCTCTCTCTCTCTCTCTCTCTCTCTCTCTCTCTCTCTCTCTCTCTCTCTCTCTCTCTCTTCTCTCTCTCTCTCTCTCATTTCTTTTTTCCTTCCTTCCCTCCTTCTTTCCTTCCTTCATTCCTTCCTTCCTTCCTTCTTTTCTTTTTCTTAAAACATGGTTTCTCTGTGTAGCTCTGGCTGTCCTATAACTCACTCTGTAGACCAGGCTGACCCCAACCTCACAGAGATCTGCCTACCTCTGCCTCCCAGGTGCTGGAAATAAAGGCACCTGCCACCACCCAGCTTGTCATTCCCCCTGTAGTGGCTGTTCCTGGTTGTCAACTTGACTATATCTGGAATGAACTACAGTCTAGAATTGGAAGGCTCACCTATGATCCTAATTTGGAGGCTCAGAGATATAACTTTCTGACCTGGATCTTGGTATGGAGATCTTGAAGCATAGTGGCTAAGACAAGGAGATCTTTGAGTTCAAGATCATTTGGGATTAAAGGCATGGATGCACACACCTTTAATCTGGGCCACACCCTCTGTTGGAGACCTACAGCTTTTAATCTAGGCTACACCCTCTGCTGGAGATATATAAGGACGTTGGAAAAAGGAAGACTCTCTCTCACTCTTCCTTGCCTGCTTGCCTCGTGGGACTGAGAAACTGCTAGATCCTTGGACTTCCATCCACAGCTGCTGCTGACCATTGTTGGGGAGTTGGACTATAGACTGTAAGTCATCGACAAATTCCCTAACTATATAGAGACTACCCATACGTTCTGTGACTCTAGAGAACCCAAACTAATACACCCCCTTTCAAAGTTCCCCTCTGTCACCTCCGGTCAGGCCCGCTCATCCATTCCTGCAGATTCCTTTCTCCTGCTGATCCACTCTCACTCATGCAGCTGTAGTCTTCCCAGCTACCACAGGTGCAGATCTTGTCAAACAATACCAAAGTCTTGGCAAACATCTTGGGAGTTACCAGATGTACAGGATGGTGTGTCTTCTCTGAAGGGCTGCACAAGACAGAAACAAAGAGAGAAGCCACAACTTTGTTCCCGGTTGAGAGAGGGTAAGGACATCTGAATATTCTTCAGAAACAGTACACTGATTTTTTTTTTTTTAAAAAATGCACCATAAATGGATGGAACTAGAAAAAAAATCATCTCAAGTAAGGTGAGCCAGATCCAAAAGACAAATAAGGTATACCATCACTTATCTGTGGATATTATCTGTTAAGTCAATGATAACCAATCTACGATCTGTAGAACCACAAAGGATAGGTATAGGAAGGGAGTAGAGGGGGCAGATAGATAGCCCTAAAAAAGGAAAATAAAATAGTTAAAAATGAAGATTTGGGGGACTGGAATCAGAGGATCAAGTTGGGAGGAGAGAGGATGGATGAAGAAGGGGATATAGAGGCAGACAACTAAAATCAAGGACCATTTGAGGAATAGTGTAGAACTTAATACAGTAGTAGCTTCCAGATATGCGCGTGCGCATGCACACACACACACACACACACACACACACACACACACACACACACACACAGATAATCTAAATGAGATCACCAAATAATGGGGGAGACAGAGCCCTAAATGGCCATCTCTTGTCATCAAATGAAGCTTCCAGTACCAGGATTGGGTTACGTGTAAACAAGTTGTTGCCTAAAGGTTTCCCACAGGAATCTCCAAACAATCCAAGCTGTTGCCAAGACAATAGATTGCTCTCCACAAACTGAGGGCAAGGCCCCCTTGCTGAAGACAAGACTCCAGGGTCAGGTCTCTTGGCTGCCACAGGTGGCAAGGGACTGGGGGGTGAGGTGGGGGAGGAAGATGGTATCTTTCCCTTGTCCATGTCACTGAATTAGACACAAGTGGCAGGGCCAGCTCTCCCATGTTCATTTCATACCCTCAGTGCCGGTTCACCTGCAACTCCAACAACCAGGGCCAATTCTACTATGCTTCCTGGGCAATGTTCATGGCCTGCTTTCCTGGGTAACACAACTGGCTAGTGGTGATGTCAGCCCTCTTGCTCTCATGACCCCAAAGCCAGGTCTCCCACAATGCCCAAGTGAGGGGTGGGGCCAGTTCTGCACAGCCCTCAATCATCAGTATGTCTCCAGGCAGCAGCCCAGACCAGGGACTTCCGCCTGGCCTTTGTTGGCAAACAGACTCCTGATGCTACAGGGCCATGGACTGGCATGTGGCATTCTGAAGTAGCACAGACCAGGACCCCACCATGGCATCACTGGATAATCACATCAAGCTGTTCCTTGCCACCTTCACTACCCATAACTCTCCAGTTCTGCCTCTTGTCATCGTACCCATAGCCTTCTGTTCCTTCTTCTCTTCCATTTCTCTACTACTGGCTTGCTCCTCTTAGTGGTGTGCAAGATCTCTGAGTGTCTGCAGTCATCTTAGGAGTAGTATCAGGAGTGTTGTGCCCTGCCCAGTCTGTGTGTTATGGCATCTGGCAGACTGGTGAGTTTTTAACTGTAACAACACTTTCTATTTTGGTATAGCATCATTCAAAAACATTTAAATGTTGTTTAGTTACTTGTCTCATTGCTGAGTGTGCCTACTTTTAGGTCAACTTGACACAACTTAGAGTTAACTGGAGAGGAAGGAGTCTCAATGGAGAAAATGCCTACATAAAATCACGTTATGCCTATAAAGCACCCTCTAGGGTATTCTTAGTGGTTGAAGGGGAGGGTACAGTAACTGGGCAGGTGGTCTTGGGTTCTATAAGAAAGCAGGCTGATCAAGCCATGGAGAGCAAGATAGTAAGCAGCATCTCTCCATGGCCTCTGCATCAGCTTTTGTCTGTATATTCCTGCCTTGGGTTCCTTCAATGATGAACTGTTGTGCGGAAGTGTACGCAAATAAACTCTCTCCTCTCCATCTTGTTTTTCAGTCAAGGTGTTGCATCACAGAAATATAAACTTTAAGACACTGTGGTAAATATTCCAACAAAAGTGACTTAAGGGAAATGTGTTTAGATTCTAGTTTGAGGGTATAGATGATCACAGGGGGGAGTCGTTTTTGTAGGAGCGTGAGACATCTGCTTATACTATATCCAGAGAGGACACAGAGACTCAATTGATTTTCTCCTTTCTTTTTCCATCCAGGACCCCAGCCCAAAAGATGATGTTACAGTAAAGGTGGGCTGTCCCATCCAATTAACCTAATCAAGATAATTTCTTACAGGTAAGCCCAGAAGCGTGTGTCCTAGGTGATTCTAGATCCTGTCGAGTTGGCAATCATTATTAATCACCACAAATATGGACCATTTTATTGGTGTTAGAGAAGTAGACGATAACTAAACAGTATGTTGATATTTCAACTCTGTTTCTAACCCCTGCTGAGGTGAAAGAGGCTGACACTAATGGGACTGGAGCTGCCAGAATCATGAATTAAATAAATCTCCTCACTTTAGAAGTTAATTTCCTCGGGTATTCCATTTTGGTAATATCCAGCTGCATAGGTTATTTCGTCTATAAGAAGACTTGCTAGAGTAGGCCCATCCTCTTCTATTCTGAAGAAACATGGTGCATTGTCCTTTTTCATACCCTGCCATCAGCTTCTCCACATGAGGTTATCTAGGTGAAACAGTCCTTGACCAGACATCAACTCTATTGTTATCTTCATCTTGGACTTCTCAGCCTTCAGAACTATGAAAACTACATTTACTATTTATAATCACCTAATCCTGGCCACTTTGATTTAACAGCACTGATAGGACGGGTCTGATGGGAAAGTGACAATTACCCTGTGGACACTAAAACAATTAAGTTAAAATAAAAACAAGCCAAAATCAAAAGAGCATTACACACCCCGAGGAGAAACGCTTATGTGTGTTGTGCAACAGCTCGGAGACTGAAGGCACATCCTTCTGTTCATCAGACAGCAGTCTTTCTTGAGGCCGTTGGTCCTGTTGACAGGTACCTGTGGCTCCTAGACACCCAATAGCCATTTCTGATGGTCAGTCACGACTGTGTTTGCTACAGCAGGGATGACTTAGGAATATGATGCAAGGCAATGGATCCTGTTGAGACACAACCTGAGATGCAGTCCCTTTAGCAATCTTATCTACTTACAGAACCCCCAGGGGAAAAGAGAAATCCTCCAGGAGGCGTTGGACTTCAGGGAAGTTTTCTCATTCCTAAGAAAAGGTTCTGGCTTCTGGTTGCTCATGACATCTGAGAGTGAATTTAAGAGCAAAGAAGACAAAGAGTAGAAAGTGAACCATGACATGGACTTGAAGCTGTTTCCACTCCTGGGCTCGATTATCAAGCCGGAAAGTCACAATAAAAGCGAGTGACAAGGTGTGATCAGCAACGCTTTGAACAAACACAAAACTCTGGGCCAGGAGTAAAGTGTAGCTGGAGAGAAGAGCATCAGTTTAGCATGTCCATGGCGCTGGGGTCAATCCCTACCAACACACACACACACATACACACACACACACACACACACACACACACACACACACACACAGGAGGGGGAGAAAGAGACAGAGACCGAGACAGAGACCAAGAAAGAGAGAGTCAGAGACAGAGAGATATAGAAACAGAGACAGAAAGACACAGAGACAGAGACAGAGATGCTTCATTTGTTTTTAAATGTCTTAAGAGTTGGGGTCCCTGTTGTCTTATAAAGCCTCTACTTGGAGTGTGGCAGTGATTTTAATTTCCTCAGGTATTCTGATTTAGTAACACAAAGCTGTGCAAGTTATTACTTCTGTAGAAGGGCCTAGTCGAGTAAGCCCACCCTCTCTTTTCAGGAGCATCATCATTTTTGGACCCTTCCACCTACCTCTTCACATGAAGACACGTACTCTTCATTTTTCATTTTTTTTCTCAGAGTCCTTCCGTGAACATGGTGCAGGGTGGGATGGGAAGCACTGGGACTCTCAAGTGACAAAGGATAATTTTCAAACACAGAACCCCAACACCACTGATTCAGGCCTAGTACTCATTGGCTGTGTGCTAGGAAATAGGTCAGTGTTACGCAGCACATACTGACATTTGACCTGTGACCCCAAAGCAAATCAGAGGTGGGAGGGAGAGCTGGTGTCTAGGGAACTCTACGGCTGGATTCTTATCCCCTCGCATCTCTCCCAGGAGCCTGATGCGTTGGGATGGTTAATTTTGATGCTCAGCTTAATGAGATTTAGAATCACCTGGGAGATAGGCTTCTGAGCATGACTCTGAGGGATAGATAACCTTGCTTACGCTAATAGAGGCTGGAACACCTGACAACTCTGGGCGGCTCCATTCCCTTTGTTGAAATCCTGGACCTTATAAAGAGGAGGCAGTGAGCCGAGTACTCTTTGCCTCTTGACTTTGGATGCAAACTGCTCAGCTGCCTGAAGCTCCTGCCAGCATGGCTTCCCCACCATGGTAGACTATAACCGCAAATTGTGAGCTGATATAAGTCCTTTCTCCCTTAAGTTGTTTTTGTCAGGGGGTTTTAACATATCAACAGGAAAACAAGGTAAAACACCAACTGCTTGGGGTTCGAAGCCAGGCTTCCAATTCCAGTAAATTTTCATGTAGGAGAAAATGAACAAGACGGATAATGAGAAGGAAATAAACGTCTTAAGGTTTCATACTGGTTTTCCAGGGTGGCCCTGATAAAGTACCCCAGACTGTGACTCTAACAGACATGGACTATCTCCTTATAAAGAAGGGTCTGAAGATCAAAATTCCACATGGGTCATTATCCTGAGGACTGTCTTCTTGGCTGAGTCACCCCCTCACACAGCTTAGCATCTTCTCACATGTCCAGTGTCCTTTTCCAATAAAAGCACTAGTCAGGCTGGATTAGGGCCGCTCCAGACAAGCCTGACTGTGTTCAGGCCCTTTTGGTTTAATGTTATCTTCAAATACAGTCACACTCTAAGATACTAGGAGTTCAGATTTTCAGTGCATGGATTTGGGGGTGGGGGAAGCATGCTTAGCCTCTAAAGGAGGAGAAAGGGTCGGGTAGCCTTTGTGAAAAATATCCTGCCTGGACATAGATGACCTTTGGGCCCCACAATGGTGAGGATATTGTGTGTGCTTCAAAGGTGATAGCTTTGCTCATCTGGGGCTCCTTGAAGACTATCTTTCTTTCCAGAAGGCTATGTTTTGTTGATCCTTCTAAAGGTCAACCACAATCCACCCAGGGCCCCTCCAGCCCACACAGTCATGTTTACCATTTGAGCCCTTGAGTGAGTGTCTTTGGCACCATGTCTCTGAGCTTGGCAGTCTGGCTTCTATACAACCCGTTGAAAAACACTTTCCTCTCAACCTTTCTTGGCAAAAGAACTGGCCCACTGCTAAGAACTACTTGGGTTATTTTAAACTCGTAGTTTTTAAAAATAGCCACTGGAAATCTAGTCTCGCTGGATTTCCATGCATGCTGAAAAACTCTGGGTTGATTCTCTGACTCTCACCAGGCTGTGCAATGCTGGGCTCTGAGGACTCCTGTGGTCAAAGTCGAGCAGGCATTTCTCCTGCACCTCATGCAGCACTGCTTTGCTGGATATATATCAAAGCAGATACACAATGCTCAACAGCATGTCTCCAGCTTGTCTGAAAGCATCTGTCTTTTGTTGTCAGCTAACAACCAGCATTTCTAGCAAGGTTTCTTCCAAGCACACCAGGCAGACCTTGAGTGCCTCGAGTTTTAAGAAAGCAGTGGGGTGTTTCTCGTTGGCAACCCACGATAAACATTTTTGAGAGCTGTCACCGTCTGTCACACTGAGACTCCTGGTGTTGTCTCATGCCATCTGTATCTGGGAAAACTGGCTATTGATAGAGTGTGACAACAGTGAAGGAGATGAGGTGGCACGCCACAGATTATTTTCTACTTGGTGTTGTTATATACATATTGTATGTTTTGTGCTGTATCTAGCTTGGGTTTTCAGTAAAATGTTTACTGTTCAGCATGGCTGGGTTTTTCCAGAAACTGGACATCTCTGGTTCTGTCTGTTTCCAGCAACAGAAGAGAGGTGTTATCAGCATCCGGGGTCAAGTGTAGGCAAGTACCCATGAGCTTCTTCTACTCCCTGACTTATTCTCACCTGGTCTCTGCATCCCCCTATATTGATGCCCTCCGATGTCATACCCATGAAGCCTAAACCCAGTAGTGTACATATGAACCAGGGAAATCTCTTCTCTGCTATCACAAGATATTTAAGAACCTAGTAAGCAATCTTTTTTGTGTGTACAAGTACTATTTGTTTGTATGTGTATGTGTGTGTGTTCATGCAAGAGCACACTTCTGCCACAAAGTACAAATGGAGGTCAGAGAACAACCACAAGTGTATATCCCTGCCTTCCACCATGTTTAGAGTGGTCTCTTGTTTACTATCAGCAACACTGATGGAGCCTCTAGGGATTCTCCTGACCCTACTTACTGTCTTCTGTCGGAGCCCTGGGATTACAGATGGATGAGCTACTGTATCATATCATGTGGATTCTGGGAATCCAGACTCATGCCTTCATGTTCATGCAGCAAGTACTCTACACAATGAACCACTTCCTTCACCACTAGCAACCAATTTTACTATGGTTGAATCCTAACTCAAAATGGCCCGCTACAGCCAACGAAATGAGCCAGTTTCCAAAAACTTCCTATATGTGTAGTTCCACAGGACTCCCTCTAGAAGTTTCTACATGCATTCCTAGTGCATGTGCATACACGTCAGCAGGCAAGAAACCCTGAATGGATCAGTTCACCTACAGGGTAGCATTTTCTCCCCAAGTCTCTTGCTACAAATGGCCACTGTGAAAAAGATCCAGGAGATGGCCTGGAGAGGGAAAGGGACATACTAATCCCCAACAGCATAAATTCTAATGTCCAGTTTAGTAAATTTAGTGCAGGATGAAGATGAGAGTGTAGCAAGGGGAGGGGCCTCCCTGGGTGTCACCGGTCTCCTGAAATGAAGTCATCACGCTCTGTGGCAATGAACTAGAATTGCTTGATCTCCATTTCTGCCACCAATAGCCTCAGGTCTGTGCCTCCAAGGGAAAATGTTCATTACAGTTTAGAGAAATGTGACACTGAGGAGAGGAAGTGATAATCTCATTCAGTCCCATGCCTTGCCCAATCAACTTTGCACCTTTTTTATTTTTATGATAGGGGCTATAATTACTTTGGAAAGAAATAGGTGAAAAGCATTTCCGCACTTTGTTTGCAGAAGTGGGGTATAGACATCGCAGGAGACAGAGTGGCGCCTTAATATACACACTGATATCCCCTCTGTCCTAATACAGACTAAAGGCTGGTCAGGTCTGTGCAGAAGGAGGCAAAATACTTAAGTCAGAGAAAAGATCTTTGTCCCTGGCAGCTCAGTGCAAAACAACTTATTCCCAGGCACTCAGTCCTTTCTAATTCTAGTTTCTAAAGTTGAAAGTGGTACATCCATTTTTTAAAAGTATGCAGTATTATCTAGAGGAATGAGCCCATCTTGTGTTTCAAAAAGTTGCTGTCAGCAGAGAGTGAAGGAAAGGACACACCCTGTCAACCTGCCAGAGCAGCTAACTAGTCACCAACTGGTCTGAAAATTTAGCAAGACTCCATGGGAGCAGCAGTTTGATTTGGCGACTTAGTTTTTTAAAGATCCATTGGAAGCAAGTCCCTGCCGTGTGAAGGCTGCCAGCTATTGATAGTTAGCTTGCTCAGTTACCTCTACCTGTACTGTTGTGTCTAGACGAGTGGCCGCAGTCACTCCAGGACACAAGTAATGCCTTTCACTTGAGTTCATATGTTACGCTCACATCGGGCTTAGATATAGTAGCTCCACTGAAGTGTGGAAGAGTCCTAGGAAATGGTCCCACCTCCGGAACTTAGCCCTCATTAGACCCCAGAACTGTCCTCCAACGCCCCCTCTCTTTCCAGGATCACAGATAAGCATGCTCCTCCTCTCATTCTCAAATGACAGCTATGACTCTCCATGGAGCCTTCACTACCTGTGCTCAAGCTTTACCAGAGTATGTATAGAGCATCAATTGGTTCTCTTTAGAGTGGAATCAATACTAGATGCAGAACTAGTAACATTGACCACTTTTCAATAAGTTATCTTAGCATCGAAGTTTGTGTCTACTCATGGTAAAGCACAGATTCGGCAATGAGGTATTGAAGGAGGGAAAATAAGTCAATTTGTTACCTATCACTTATCCAAGCCTTTTCTGGATCTTATTTTCATGTTCTAGGTGTTAGAAAAATAAATGAGTTTTCTGGAACACCATGTCAGTATTTTGGTGTACATTCCGAAAAATAACCTACCGGGTCATGGTTGTTTCTCTGCTATGCTATGCCATGGAAGAGTAGGGGCCCCTTCTGTACAAACCTTTCATAAGGAAGTTAAACTATTCCTGTGATTCTTAAATGTGCCAGTCCCAGAAACTGTGTCTTCAAAGCTGTTGGTTTCCAAGACAAAGTGCCATAGATCAGCTGATTTAAAGGATTGAAATCTATTTTCTCACAATCATGGAGGATTGGAAGTCGAAGATCAAGGTTGGATTCCTGTGAGATCTCTATCCTGCCTTACAGATGACCACTATTATACTTTGAATGTCATCCCCAAAGCTCACTTTGAAATTTGGTGTCCATTTTGACTGGCAGCCACACACTTGCATGCAAAGCATGATGTTTTTTCAAGCACACATAACAGCACAGCACTGGACATACTGAAATGGTTTCCTTGGTAGAAGAAGCAAAAAGGGAAGAGCAAGTGGCAATCGAGGGGTTAATCAGACTCACAGAAGCACGAGAAGTAAAAAGGCCCAGCAACAACCTGGGACATTGCGTGACACGAGATTGCGTGACACGAAGCAAGGTCTACGATTAGCATTACTCTCTGCATCTGTCCAACAAGAACTGGCTTGATGCCCAGAATGTCTCTGACATCAGAGTTAGGGGCAGCACTGTAGATGCCCCGGGCTTTTCCACACCACTAACTGCTAGCAAGCAGGAAGAGAGGTTTGTCATTTCTGTTGTAATTGTCAATCCTAAACCGTTTTCACAGCATGACCATGTTGAAGTAGTAGCTTCCTTGATGTTAAATCACCTGTCTAAGTCCTGCCCTTTTAGAGGGGCTGTTTTTAATGGATGAGAGAGAGATACTTCAGAGTCCGGTCTGTATGGATTCAGACCATGGGCCTGATGCTGCCTGCTGGTCTTTACCCCGTAGCTTCTCTCATCTCTGAATGAGGACCATAATGATGTCTTATTGAGTTCTGTAAGCACTGGAGCTCTGTGTGCCATGGCCTGGGCAAGTGCCAAGTAGTATAGAAGGAATTTCTTTAACAAGAGCAGGGCTCATTATTGTAATTTTTAGTGATGGACCAGGTAAGTTTTAATAGTGGAATTCAGAAATGACTGAATAAATGCCCTACATCAACAAATAAGTGAGTAGAAGGTTGGAAATCTGACTCAGATGTATGACACTTGTCCATCTTTAATCTCTAGCATTGTACAGAAAACACTGACAAGATTCAAGAGAGGTCCTGAAAAGTCAAATATCCAAGATAAGTCAAATATGAAAAGCCTGTGCATTTCATGTCTATAGGCATTCTATAAATCTCGGTCATAATTTGGGTTATTTGTAGAAATGCAATAATTGTAACATATATTCTTTTTTTTAAAGATTTATTTTTTATTATATGTGAGTACACTGTAGCTGTCTTCAGATGCACCAGAAGATGGCACCAGATCTCGTAACAGATGGTTGTGAGCCACCATGTGGGTGCTGGGATTTGAACTCAGGACCTTCAGAAGAGCAGTCGGCGCTCTTACCCACTGAGCCATCTCTCCGGCCCACATGTGTACTTTCTGAATGTTTTCAGACACTATGCTATTAAAATGATTATATCATGATCCCTCAAAGAAAGCACCAAATATTTGGAAATACCTGAGAGAATGTAGTGAGACAAATGGCAGGAGACAGGTGGAAACTGCAATGCTGTGCTGCTCGGTGGAGCTGTGCTGTCTGCTTCTAAAGAGAGAAGAAGGAAGTTTCCCACTCAAGAACCAGAGTGATCCACTCTCAGCATGAAAAAGCACCATATTTTCTCCCTTTTCCCATGGGGCTTGTGATAATTGGGGCCATGTCAATATAATTATAGGAAAAGAAACTTGGATCTTGATCTGTAGGGTTTTTTTTTAAATCAGAGAAGACACAACTCCACTTGTGTGTGTGTGTGTGTGTGTGTGTGTGTGTGTGTCAGAGAGAGAGAGAGAGAGAGAGAGAGAGAGAGAGAGAGAGAGTCTAAGGAATGACATAGTTAGAGACAGAGAAAGATAGTTATCTCTAGTAGGATGGGCATAGGTCAGCTCTTTCTCTGTCTTTGCATTTATTTATTTTTTATTTAGTCTCTCATATATCACATCCAGACTAGTTTCTCCTCCATCCCCAACCCCTCATTCCCTCCATCCCCTCTACATCTCCCTGTCCATCCACTTCTCCTATGTTTCCTTACACACACACACACACACACACACACACACACACACACACACACACACACACACACACAGTCTCCCAGGGATAGTAACCAAAAAATGGAATATTAAGTTGCAGCAAGACTAGGAACCTCCCCTCATATTAAGGCTGGATGAGGCAGCCCAGTAGGAGGAAAGGTATTCCCAATGCAGGCAAAACCATCAGAAACAAGCCCTACTCTCTCTGTTAGGAATTCCACAAAAAACACCAAGCTATAGAACTATATATAACATATATACACATGACCTAGGTTAGACACATGCAGGCCCTGTGACTGCTGGTTCAGTCTCTTTAAACCCCTATAAGTCCAGGTTTGTTGTTTTGTGGGGTGTCTTGTGGTATCCGTGACCTCTCTGGATCCTATAAGCCTTCCTACATGTCTTCAGCAGGTTTCCCAAGTTCCACCTAATGTTTGGCTGTGTGTCTCTACATCTGTTTCCATCTGTTGTTGGATGAAGTCTCTCTGATGACAATCTGGTTAACACCAATATATGAGTATAGCTGAATATCATTGGGCATCATCATTTCATTGACATTTTTTGCCAGTTGTGTTTGACCTAGGTCTCTGAGCCATCCAGCCTTCTGGCTTCAGGCAGCATCAGGTGTGAGCACCATCTCATCGCATGGGTCTCAAGCTGGACAAGTCATTGCTGAGCCACACCCACATCTTCTGTGCCACCTTTACCCCAGCACATTGTGCTGGCAGGACAACCTGTAGGTCAAAGCTTTGGTGGCCGGATTGGTATCCCAAACCCTCCACCGAAATCTTGCTTGGTTATCAGAGATGGCTGGTTCATGCTCTGCTGGTTCATTCCCATTACCAGGAGTCTTATCTAAGGTCCCCTTATAGATTCCCAGGACTTTCCATTTTTCTAGGTTGTTATCACACCCTAAAATTGCCTCCCCAATTGAACTAACTCTCCTGATACTCTCTCCCTCCATCCTCTCCCCACCTGATGCCTCCTCTCTACCGCAGAACTATAGTAATAAAAAACACATAGTATTCAGCATAAAACAATCAGATTGATCAATGGAATCGAGGCAAAAATCCAGATGTAAATCTGCATACCTATGAATACTTAATTTTTAATAAATAAACCAAAATTATACAATTAAAAAAAATAAAACATCTTCTGCAAATAGTACTGGTCTAACTGGATGTCAATATGTAGATAAATGCAAATATATCCATACCTATTACCCTGCATAAAACTTAAGTCTAAGTGGATCAGAGACTGCAACATTAAACCAAATACATTGAACCTGATAGAAGAGAAAGTGGGGAATAGTTTTGAACATATTGGCATAGGAGACAACTTTCTTAGCAGAATACCAATAGCACAGGCACTAAGACTGGCAATAAGTGAGACCTCATCAAATTGAAAAGCTTCTCCAAAGCAAAAAGACACAATTAAATAGGATAATGCAGCAGCCTACAGAATAGGAGATTTTCACCATCTCTACATCTGACAGAGGGCTAATTTCCAATATATATACAGAACTCCAGAATCTAGACGTCAACAAACCAAATAATCCCCTTTGAAAGTGAGGTACAAATCTAAACAGAGAAATCTCAACAGAGGGAATCTCAAAGAGTAGAGAAGCTCTTGAAGAAATGTTCACCATTCTTAGTCATCAGGGAAACCAAAATGACACTGATAGTCCATCTTATACCTGTCAAAATAGTTAAGATCAAATACACAAGCAACAGCTTATGCTGTCAAGGATGTGGAGCAAGGGGAACGCTCCTTCATTGCTGGTGGGAGTGCAAATTTGTACAGCTACTTTGGAAAGCAATATAGTGATTTCTCAGAAAATTGGGAACTGATTATCCTCAAGACCTTAAAAGATGCTTGATACGATCACAAAGACACTTGCTCAACTATGCTCACAGCAACTTTATTTGTAATAGCCTGGAACTGGAAACAACTGAGATGTCCATCAACTGAAGAGTGGATAAAAAAAAAAAAGTAGAACATTTACACATTGGAGTATTACTCCATTGTCAAAAACAACAACATCATGAAATTTGCAGGCAAATTGATGGAACTAGAAAAGATCGTTATGAATGATGTAACCCTGACCCAGAAGGATCATCCTGGAATGTACTCACTTTATGTCGCAGTAGATATTAACTGCAACATAAATAATAATCATGCTATGTAATCCACAGACCTAGAAAGGCTCACTAACAAGGAGTGCTCAAGGGAACATGCATGGTTCTCTCTTGGTGAAGGGAATGGAATAGATATTGTGGATGGACTGTGGGCAATTGGTTCTTTCTAACAGAGAATATTTGTGGCCCTGACATGAAGGGTTAGAGTTGATTCTCTAAATTTAAAGCAGGCAATCACGACCTTTCTTAAATGCTATCTGTGTTTTTCTCCAATGTGGTTATACATTGGAAGAAGAGGCAATTCTTCCAGGATCTGGCCTAGTGGCAGAGAGGAGCACAGGGCTCTTCCCTACCAGGAGCCATCATGTCCACAGTGTTGGTGAGGAAGCTGGGCCAGGAGCCATCATGTCCACAGTGTTGGTGAGGAAGCTGGGCCTGGAGTCTTTAACTGTATGTATCTACGACTTCTCACAGTCCTATGGAAAAGGACCCTTGCAGAAGACAATCCTTCATCAATCCACATGAATGTAGGTGTTTAAGAAGAAATTGCTTTGCTGCATTACTGAATTGATAAAGATAGTTAAAGATCTATGCATATCTTGGACCTTCTGTGGATTGATAGAAAGTAATGGTGGTGGTGGTGGTGGTGGTGGTGGTGGTGGTGGTGGTGGTGGTGGTGATCTAAGGACCATACAACAAGGACCAGCATCTGAAACCAAGCCTGCACTACTGACTGCAGGGTTAAGAAGAATCCCCTCATCCTGATCTTGGCCTGAAGCATCCACTTCTTTGGTAATCTCTTTGTGTCTTACGATATTTAACCACACTCATCTTTTTGGAATAATAGTCCCGGGATGTTTCTTCAATAAATTACTGCTGCAGGATTTTCCATGTCCAATCATATTAGGGCCGTGGAAGGCATGTGAGTGGACAGAAAAAGGGAGGCAGAGCTAGGAGTTGGAGTTGGAGGTGGAGCTAGGAGTTGAAGGGACAGAGGTAGCAGGAGGAGAAGGGAGGTGAACAGGAAAAGGCTTCAGACGAGGACCTGCATGTCATTTACTAGCCACAAATAACTAAGTTTTTATAAGGTTAGAAATATCGAGGTAAGGTTTTATCATTTATCAATTGGCTCTAAATCTACTGTATTGACATCTTGTAAATTGTAATATTATTTACACATAAATCTGATTGGCTAATTAAGCTCTAAGAGTTTTGATTTACTTGGTTACTGGAACGTGGGTCCGCCCATTAAAGGGGTTTATGGCGGAGAAAACACAGCTGGGATACTGAGGGAGCTGGCTGGGAGAGAATAGCTTGGCTGCAAGAACACGCTGAGTGGGACCCCTGCCGGGACATGGTGCTGAGGCCTGGTGGGGCAGGAGAAATGGCGGATTTGCTTTTTAATATTTCCCACAACATACTACACTACTACTTCTATCCCCTTTGTTAAAACCTTAGAGCAGGGATGAAGAGATGGCTCTACAGCCAAAGAGCACTTGCTTTTCTTGCAGAAGACCTAGCTTAGGTTCCCAGTAACCCATGGCAGCTAACAGCCTTGTATAAGTTCAGTCCTAGGTGATGTGGTGTCTCTTCTGGCCTCTGGGGGTGCCAGGCATATATGTGCACACACCTACATATGCAAAATCTCATACACAGGAAATAAGGATACATCATTTTAAAAACCTTATAACCAAAACCCAATCAAACAAATTCTTACATTGTGTTTTCAGTTCTGATTGTTAAAACAAAACAATACGGCTCCACACTCCTTCAAGATGAATCATGTGCCCTGCTCTCAACTCTGCAGTTGGAAACATTTACAATCAAAATGTAAAAATTATAGAACATTTGCCAGAAAAAGCATTTAAGGTGTGTAAGATAAAGTTACAGTAAAGATAAGTATGATCTAAACTTTATCCATGGTGTGTCCACTGGTAGGCATTCATGTTGATGCTTTTAAGTGTGAAGTCTACTTTATGAAGAGTTAGACCGTTGTAGGTATAGACAACCAGGGCAGTTACATTTTATGTGTGTGTGATGCTCCAGTTGCGATCAAAGGCACGATTCTACATTCACTCTGTGTACTGACTGAGCTAGCAAAGTCTTTCTACATTACTTTAGCACTTCACTACATTCATTGAGATCATCTCCAGGAAGCTCTTGCCCAGAAAGACAAACAGCACAGATAGCTACATTGCTTATTCCAGGAACACCCCAATGCCCATTTGAGTCAACTCTTCAGTAGATTGAATCAAGCACCTGTTCATTTCTCAGACGTGAGTGCTTACTCAAAATCCTTGCCATGCTATGTGCACAAATCCTCAAGTATCCTATCAAGGTCATTCTCCAGTCATAAAAAAGCTGGTACACTGAGAAATCACCTTAGCTAAAACTCTCATGCATTGCTTGTCGTGTGTCCCACATTTGTCAGTTACCAAGCCAAGCTCACTCTCCTGTCATCCTTGCTTGATCTAATGGTTATGTGAGCATTTTGTTTGATACTTGACAGTCTTAGAGATCCCTCCAAGACTGAGGCAGTGACTGAAGGCACTTGTCTTGCAGTGTGGGTATTTGGAAGCTGCATCACATTGGGAAACTTCCTACATGTGCGCAGAAATCAATCGCCTGCATAGGGAATCTGAACTGAGATTCTTATATAACAAGTGTAACTCTTTGGAATTAGAAACCACTTTAGGGGATACACTACTAGATGTTCACTGAATAACGGTGCTTGCTGTGTAATTGTGAGGATCTGAGTTCAAGTCCTACCTCATGTAGTTAGGCTGGCCTGGATGTATGCATGCCTGTAACTCCAGTGTTATGGGGATGGAGAGAGAAAGATCCCTAGGGCTTGATTACCATCAGCCTAACTCCAGTTTCAGTAAAATACCTTGTCTCAAATGGAATAATATGGAGAGTGATACAGCAGGATATGCAATATACTCTCCTGGCTATTGAGACCCATGTATTGCATGCATGTGTACAACACACACACACACACACACCAAAAAGAAAAAAATCGATTAAGAATTCAGACATATGAAACTCTGTGCAAAGGGTAGAGTACAAAGCATGCACCTGTTATCCCAGCACTCTGGAGATTTGAGGTGAGAAGACTGTTTCAAATCGGAGATTAGCTTGGACCACTTAGTGAATTCAAATTTAACAAGGATACAAAGCAAAATTCTGTCTCCAAAAGAAGGAATGGAAAGATCTCAAGAGTAACCGCTAAGAATCTAGAGGACCTTTCTTAAGTTGGAGATGCTGAAAACTATCTCCTTGGCATTCTCCCAAGAATCCCATAAAATAGCCTGGGCTCTGACCATCTGCTTTAGACACAAAGCAATATTGCTAAGTGATAATAAACTTACTGACTACAATCAGACGACATGACCATATATCCAAGCAACAACCCTCTCCTCCATCTACTGTACTTTTATGGTTGCCTTTGCAAACCTTATCTCTCTTCTGCCCCTCCCTACTCCAATTCACTTTTTCCTTCACGTGAACATGGCCTCTAAGCACAGCTTCCATTTACTTGCTCTTCTTGGATTTCTCCCTGATGACACCCTCATACACATAAGCATTTGTGTAATGCTTATACACAAGCACATGTCTTTCTTGCACACATATGTACACATGTATGCACACACATGCATATGCATACATATGCATACATGCACATATACACCATTTTTTAAATATAGGTACATATGGTAAATTTTTTTCAATACAATTTGCTTTGCTAACCTGTCTTTTGTAACTGAGGTCAGATCTGAGAATTGAGAAGTAGAGAAGCAGAGGCTGTTTCTTTCCTCAGTTCTTCACTTTACAGCTTAGCTAAAATACAGAATTTGATAGGAAAGCAAAATTAAGATTGGAAATAGCCCTTTTAAAAAGCCTCTACCACCTTGCTGAAGGTATGGTAAAAACAACAATAACAAAAACAAAGAACAACATCAAAAAAAAAGAAAAAAGAAAAGAAAGAAAGAAAAAGAAACGACTATTGATAGATTTATAATTTTATATAATTTAAAATAGCAACAAGAACAAAACCAGAACCATATAGGTACTTTTTAAAGGGGTCATAGTATATAGGAGAGGATGCTCTTTAATTGAGACTTGGATAATTAACTTCCCATAAGTAAAGCAGCATTGAGAAAAGAACCTTTTGTGTTACCCAAAAATCCATATGGGAAACTGGAGTGAATGATCAACAAGAATCCTGTTAGAAACCAAGCATTCATTTTCTCTTTGTATTCCTAACTTTACAAGAATAGTAAGGGGGAAACCACACATGTTTTGAAAAAATTAACATAGGTGCTATCCCATCAGTCCCAAGCCCTGCCTTTGTTATAATGCTTTGGGTGTGAACAACAACTCCAGCAGCAGCTGTCAGTAAGAGACCTTCAGACATCGTCATGGCCTTTTCCAAATCAAATCCCTGTTGAATCTTCAATGGTACACTTGTTTTCTTCTTGTGAACACAGACATACTCGCTCACCATATAGGGCTGTATTTACTCTATAGATAAGTGCCCAAGGAAACAATCTCTTCACAGTGCCTTTCTCAAAATCTCACAGCCTCCCTATTCTCAAAGATGGCACAGCTAGTTCAGACTTGAGCTTAGCAATGTCTGTGTATCTCAACTGAGCCAACCACGGCAGATTTCATGAAGAGACATATGTGGGCAATTATTCTAGTGATATAAGTTGCTTTTGAAGGCCAGTCTGCTATCATTTGGAAAGTAAAGTGTCTACCTAGACGGCTCAGGTGTTAAAGGGTTGACCACCAATGCTTTTATACGAATGCAATCATTTGAAGGTGATTGAATTATAAAGGTTCCTACTTCTTCAAGAGATTAATCCATTGGTTTGATTCCTAATTTGGAATTATTGGAGATGATGAGATGCTCTCTCTCTGTCTCTGTCTCTCTCTTCTCTGTCTCTGTCTCTGCCTGTGTGTGTGTGTGTGTGTGTGTGTGTATGCACGCACGCGAGTGTGTATGCACATGTGGGTATTTTCTTAACAAAGTTGGCCTTTCCAGATTTCCCCAGTCGGTAACTGAAAGACAAGCATGATCAATACTCATGGCTGCCCACAGCAGGACAGGCCATTAGAAATCCAAAACCATTGCCGCACCATATCTTGAAAAGTTGGTTCCCGCTGCCACAGACATGACATTCAGTGACCTTTCACAGGAGCCAGGTTTAATGCCTGAACTTGCATAGAAATAGAACTTAGGAACAAAGGGTCTATATTTGGAGGGTGTCTGTCTGGCTCCATTATTGTTATATTCTTGATGAGTGGTACAAAGATTAAAACAAATGCTCACAGAGGCTGAACAATATGCTACAGGGTTTTTTTTTCTCCCCAAACCCCCAAAATGACTCACTAGTCCTCCTACCTGGACAGGAACTTGGTAAACTTATTCCTATTTTCAGTAAAATTTCTGACATCATCCAAGATAGATTTTTGGCAAAAGCTTTCTTTCCTGGACAAGAAAATCATTACATTATACTAGATCTGGAAACTATACTATCAAGGGGGCATTCTTAATCACTTTCTCCTGTCCTTAATATACTTTATTTCACACTTTAAAAGAAGCCCAAGCAGCTGGAGGAATCATACACATTATATATTATATACTGCAAAATGCTGGCGAGCACACTTAATAATGGCACTAACGCTACAGAAACCCTGGCTTGTCTCTTTGGACTCAGGAAATTAGATGAAACAGTGTTTTAGAACAGAGCTGCTTCGTTTTTTATTTTTTAAACAAAAGCACATTTCAGAGAAAATAAGAATGAGCATTGTGTCTGGGGAACACTGTTTGGTGTTAGCCTCTCCAGACCATTCTATTACGTGTATGTAGCTTCTAGGCGCTGTAGCTGGGTAGATACTGATCTATCCTAACCCAACTCTGCTGGCCTGGTCTGGTTCCCAGCCATCTTGGTTTTGCTCTAGGACTTCTTTCTTCACCCATGTTCCCATGGTGATTCCTCTCCTTGTCCCCTGAGACCCTCTGTTGTTCAGTGCACAGACATCTGCCCTATTCTCTCCTGCCCAGCCGTAGGCTCTTTATTGACCAATCAGAAGTTGATGGAGATCAAGGTTTTACAAAATACTGAGTCAGGAAATGCTTCGATATCAAGCCTAGACTCCTGGTACAGAATCAGCAGTCGAATATACAGTGCACAAAAACATTCCCTAAGAGGCTTTGCTTTATAGTCACACTAGAACTTCTAACACCACAGTCATTTCCCTTGGGTAGTCCTTGCATGAGAAGCAGGCTTCACACTCTAAGCTCAGCCTTTTGTTTTACTTTTATGGTTGCACAAGTTGAATCTGAGAGCCTAGGCCTTTACAGGCCATATACAGTTCTCCACTCAACACGTGACCCATCAAATGACCTTCCGGCACAAGGAAGGAATGGGAGAAGCAGACACATCAGACAACTTCAGTAACTCCTCCCACCCCAAACCATGACACCAAAATCTATGAAGATGATGTAGCTTGATCGTGATGTGTCTATTGGGGGTGGGGGTGGGGCTGCAGAAAGCTGAAAACCTGCATCATCTACAACCACGTACAGTGCAATGACTTCAAAGACTATTATCTCTACCAGGATATCAGCACTACTTCTCTGTCTTTATCATTGATTACAGACAATTCCTCTAGGTTCCTCCCAACAGCGACCTAGCAACAGCTCTATCATCATCTGCCTCCCACTGTGCAAGGTAGGTGTGGCCCGGTAGACTACAAAAGGACTGCTCACTACCCCAGCCCAGGTTTTCCTTTGCCTCCTCCCTCCCTTCTCACTCTCTCTATTCTCTCTCTGTGCCCACATGTTCCTGGCCAACCTCTCTTTCTCTCTTTCTGTCCTCTGTTCTTTCCTCTGTCTCTACCGCATTCCCTACAATAAGCTTTCCTTGTATCAAGTCTGTCGCATGGCGTGACTTCTTAGGGGGACGCCCCTTACACCTGCTGTTGCCGCCCCTTCATATTTCATAACAGTCATGACTTTATTAAAACTTTATTTCAGGACTGGGGATATAGCCGAGCCAATAAGAGTGCTTGCCAAACGTGCAAGAAGAACTGTGCTCACTCATCAGCAATGACTGTAGCAAGGTTGCCTGTAATGCCAGTATTCTGGAGGGAGAGGCAGGAGGATTAAGAAGGTCAAGGTTTTCAGAACCAGGCCACTCCTCCATTCTTCTTGTACATCATTTGATGTGTGGATTATGTTTTGGGTATTCCAATTTTCTAGTCTAATATCCACTTATTCGTGAGTGCATACCATGATTGATCTTTTGAGACTGGGTTACCTCACTTAGTATGATGTTCTCCAGCTCCATCCATTTGTCTAAGAATTTCATGAATTCATTGTTTCTAATGGCTGAATAGTACTCCATTGTGTAAATATACCACATTTTTTGTATCCATTTCTCCATTGAGGGATACCTGGGTTTTTTTCCAGCTTCTGGCAATTATAAATAGGGCTGCTATGAACATAGTGGAGCACGGATCCTTATTACCCGCTGGGGAATCCTCTGGGTATATGCCCAGGAGTGGTATAGCAGGATCCTCTGGAAGTGACGTGTAGCAGGATAGGGCAAAACCAGAACAGGGAAGTGGGAAGGGGTGGATGGGAGAACAGGGTGAGGGAAGAGGGCTTATAGGACTTTCAGGGAGTGGGGGGCCAAAAAAGGGGAAATCATTTGAAATGTAAATAAAAAATATATCGAATAAAAAAAGAAGGTCAAGGTTAGAGCCTGCAAGAAGGCTTGGTGGATAAGGGCACTTAGTGCCACACTTGTCCCCAGGAACCATGAAGTAGAGGGGAGAACTGACTTCCGAAAGCTTTCCTCCGACATCTGTACAGGCGCCATGACATTCCCTGCACACATACATACACATGCACATAAACACATACTGCACACGCACACAGTGGGAGGGAGAAATATGCATACAAACAGACATATCTGCACATATATACACATCTGCACACACACACATCTGTATATACTACATACATACCTGCACATACATATACACACTAACACACGACAGTAACTTTTTAAAAGGTAGTTCAAGGCCACATTAGCTACATACTAATTTTGAGGCTGGTGGGTTACTCAAAAACCTGTCTCAAAACCAAACCTAAAAAAAAAACTATCTGTACTACAGAAAGTTCCTGGAAAATCAATTTATTTTGCATCAAAATCTAATCACTCAACACACAATATGAAACCATGTTCCCATGATTATAAAATTCTCCATCCCAGCAGGCTGTACCTGTAGGTTTAGACTTGCACCCACCGTGTTTGTAGTCCTAGCTGGGGCCTTTCCCCTTTAAGATAACATAAATTATTTAGCCAAATCGTGTCCCTGTTTGCTGTTTTAAAAGATAAATTCTGCTCCATCTTACCATTTATTTTAATGGCACTTTGGGAGACCTGCAGGATTATTGGGTAGATTCGCAAGCATGGCCTATAGATACTCACTCTGTGGGTCCCCCAAGAGCCCAATTAGACTTCAAGAGATATTGAGGGAAAAGATATGAGGATCATAACTTCCTGCTCTGGTTAAGATGAAATCAGTTCACTAAATAATTCATCTCTGAGGCTAGGCAAGCATTCATGGTAAACTCTGCTCACCGACTTCTCTCAACTGAACAACAGATCTGTATCCCATAAACCTGATGAGGACAGAGCTCGGTGACCGCAAGGAAGTCCTGTCCGCATCCTAATGGCCGATCTCTAGAGTTCTTCTTTCCATTGAGGATACATCCGGTTCACATTTGCCCAGCGCCCTAAGGGAAGCTTCTGAAGAACCTCAAACCAGCTGTGACTCTAAAGAACAGTCCTCCCGCCAGGCATGTTTTACCTGTGTGGGAAACCGCCAGATCCTCAAACAAAATACAGAGAAGAAAATAAACGGGCTATTTCCAGGTGTTGTACGCTAGTCATGTTCTGGTTGGAAAATGTCTGGATCCGATTTAGGAACCCCCAGACAGTCTGTTTCCCTTGTCCTTCTTTTCCTTTCGTTTTGCTTATTTTATTTTATTTTATTTTATTTATTTATTTATTTTGTTTTGAGACAGGCCCAGACTATCCTCAGTCTAGCTATCTAACCCAGGATGACCCAGAGCTCCTCACCCTCGTACCAGCCTGCTCAGCACTGGGAGTACAGCTCTCTGCCTGGCACCCTACTATTAACAAAACTAGGAAATAGTAAGGACTGTGATATCAGGAAATAGCTTGAAGATGGCTCTGCTGGTCCCGCCGATTGCTGTGTTTCACATTCGCGTCTGACTTAAGGCATCTTAGAGACACGGTTTCTAGAAACATTCTTCATAGCTTAAAGTAGCATTCTTTATTTCTTTTCCTTATTCCTCATGATAAAGCATGCCTTTTGACAAGGTACTCTTCAGCTGCCCGCAGGGTTCCTCTCATGTTTAAAATCTTAAACTGTTATTGTTAATTTTTTAGAAAACCAGGTTTGAGTCATTTTTATAGATTTCATGTGTTGCTGCCTCAAATCTATACTGGCAAAAAAAAAAAAAAAAATTGAAACAAAAGATTATTGCCCAAATGTACATCACAAAGCATGTTGAGAAAATACAAGAGTCAAATACTATAGCCATCAGAGAGATTTACATTAAGGCAATGGGCCTTAATTTTCCTAACGCTGCAACCCTTTAATAAAGTTAGTTCCTCATGTTCTGGTGACACACCCACCCCCCAATTTTGTTGCTACTTCATAACTGTAATTTTGCTAGTTCCTGAATCCTAACATGTGATACATAGGATATCTGATATGTGACTCCTGTGAAAGGGTCATTTGATCCACAGGGGTTTGTGAACCACAGTTTTAAAACCTGCCTCATTAGCACACATTACCTTTCTTCAGACTTCTCATAGCTTTTAACAGGCTGACTAACAGGCTGACGTGTGCTCTGAATCTCTGAAGGGCCCTAGTGTTGTAGAGTTTCTCGAAATTAGTTAAGCAAGAGACATTTTTGTCAGGGAAATGCTGGGTTTCCCTTGCAAGAGTGTCACCGTCATGCACACCACTGCGTGACGTCATTTGTCACAATGTGGCTCCACAGGTGGTAGCTAGTTCTATACATGCTTTTTGAGAGCAGAATCTCTGAATGTAGAAACATATAGGGAGAACTTGGGGTGCAGCCACATCTGCATAGGGACAGACTCAGCCCCTTCCATTTCCCATAACTGTTATTGCAACAGCTTGCTTAGCTCTGTTAATCTGTTGGGGGGGGGGGGCAGTGAGCTGTGCACAGGCAGCCTGGTCCCCGGATGAGCACTGGCTTTGAACCCCGGAGATCTGGCAGGTGACTTCGGCCTGCAGGTGTTTGGCCATGCCCTTTGGGCCTCTGGCTCATATTGTAGCAACAGCCTCCCCCTCCCCCACAGACAGGTATGTGTCTATAAGTAAATTAGGAGCAGCACCAAGCCCTCCCACATGCAAATAAGGTTCAGACCAAGCCAATGAGAAGTACCTGCTGTCAGACCCTGACCCACCCCAAAACTGTATAGAACATCCTATCCAGACTAAAGGTGTGTGAGAACTACTCCTTCCTCTGGGAGCCTCTCTCAGAAGAGCTGTGACATTTGGGAAGAGGTCTGCTTTCCCTGGCACTCCTCTCTGGCTAGTTGGCCCAGCCAACTAGATTCAGAGAAGGGAGAGTCTTTTGGAGCAACCAAGACAGCATGAGACAGCATGGCCGGCCAGCAGGAGCAGCAGAAGTAACTTGCCCTCCCTGCTCGAATTCTCCCCTTTGTGGGGATAGGGTGGGGTGGGGTGGGGGGTGGGGGGAGGGCCTGGCCAGAGATCTCTGTGGAAAGCCTCTGGTACACAGGCCCACATTTATCTGCTAGATTAGAAACACCCTGAGGCGGAGTCTCCCTCTGTTTTTGGCAATTTGGACAGTGATTTTTATTTTTAAGCAAGTCTAAAATATATGACCAAAAATACCATTTTGATACCTGGTTAGCATCCTCCATTTAATCATAAAAGTTGTTTGACTCTCATTTATTATTATTATTATCATTATTATATTATTATTAAATGTGTGTGAACATTGTATCCAGCAAACATTCTTGTTTTGTGATAAACTGCTTCTGAAATTATTGGCATATAAACCAGCTTGAGCTGGAGGAGAGCTGGGATAAGAACAAGTCACATGATAATTGTGCAGCATGTACGGCACAGGTCCATCATGTATGACGCCTATAGCTGTCCCTGGGGGGGAACACAGCTCACACAGTTCAGAGTATACATAATAAATGACACTGTATGGGATTTTGATAAGTTCAACCTTAGCCAGACTTACACTAGAATGATTTAAGCCTCCCCGGCTGTTTAAGTAGTGACATTTTTATTTCAACTAAATTAAAGCAGAAAAGATTTTTAAAAAAATAATTAATTTACACTAAACATTTAAAAAAAACGGGATCTTAACATTTGGGGGAAATGATCTTAAGAGAGCAATATTGGGTCCTATTGTAATTATAAACCATAGTTAGCTGGGAACTTGTCCCATTTACTGTGATGAAATAGTTCCATGTATCATTGTAACTAGGCTAAGGAATGGGCGCATATCTGTTTAAATATTTTCAAGTCAGTGGAGACATTTCTGGAAGAAATTAGTATTTGAAATGCTAGATGGAAAGACTTCTGGTGTGGGAGGGCCAAGCCTGTCCACTGAGACCTAAAGAAGGATAAATTGAATCTCTCTGCTTGGCCCGGGAGACCCTGTTTCTGGTTATTGGTACTTCTGCTTCTCTGGTCCTGTGACTCCAAATGAGACATACACTTTCTGTCTCCCTGGCTCCTGGGGCTGGGACTGAAATAACCCTACCAAGACATCTGTGTGCATACAAAATGGCAGGCTTTCTTAGCCTGCATAAGAGTGTGAACTGATCTTTCAAAGTATTTTTTCTATATCTGTCTCTCTTTCCATACTTTGAATATGTTTCTTGAAGAATCTTGACAAACAGAGTAAGAAATTGAGCATTTGTGACTTCTAGGACTTCTGGAACAGAGGGAGGCAAAGGGCAGACTGTCAGGTAATGTTCCAAATTTCTCTGTATACAAAGCTCAAAAAGGGACCAGTAAGGAAGCTGCCTGCAAAGGGAGACCTTGGATCAAGTGCAAGCAGAGTGCAAATGTTGTTTTGTGGTTTGGTTTGGTTTTTTTTTTTTTATTTTTCAAGACAGGGTTTCTGTGTAGCCCTGGCTGTCTTGGAACTTGCTGTATAGTTCAGGCTGGCCTTGAACTCAGAGATCTGCTTGGTTCTGCCTTCCAAGTGCTATGGTTAAAGCCGTATCCCACCACCACCCAGCTGAGTAGAAATACCTTTCAATGCCACCGTGCAAAGGATTCTGAGATGAGAGTGCCAGTTAGAAAGCTTTTGCAAATTTCATGCCTCTAACCACATGCAAGGGATGCTGGCGGACAAACACTTCGCGTGCGTC
Organism: Apodemus sylvaticus; assembly: GCF_947179515.1. Lineage (NCBI taxonomy): Eukaryota > Metazoa > Chordata > Mammalia > Rodentia > Muridae > Apodemus > Apodemus sylvaticus. Next base: position 26,908,999 of record NC_067494.1, on the reverse strand, counting down.
CTGCTCATCTGGCAAAGCAAGGAGGCTCCCGTGCGATATCCTTCTACCTAAAATATTCAATTCAGTCTGACTTCTTTTTTACTGTATTTTTAAATCTAAAGTCTCTCTGTTTTTTCTCATTTTGTTGTTACCTTTGATTTCTCTCAAGATTTTTTTTTTTTTTTTTGCCACAGATATGCCAAGTTTCCCTGTGTGTATTAAGTCCCTGTAGCTTGAGTTGGAGGGACTTAATACACACTAATTTTATTATCTTAAATTTTAATCATACAATACAATACCTTTTGATCATATTCTTTTGCTTTCCCCAGAAAGCGAAAAAAGACGATCCTTGTAGATAATACACTAATTAAAAAAAAAATCTTTCAACAAACAAGAAAGAAGGGACAGACAGACAGACAGACAGGCCAGCAAGCTGTATTCCAGCAAGGTATCAAGTGAAAACAAGCCCCTATCCTACACCCAAACTTTGAGGACTGATTTTTAAATCCATAAGCATGACATAAAAAAGAGGAATATAGAAATAAATTAGAAAATCGTAACAAGGAGATACTTCTTTTCTCTTCCATTCCACTGAAGTGGGAAAACACCTGAGGTAACAGATAGTTTGGTACTCTGGCCCTAAGTTCTCTGCTTCAGAGGTTGCATGATGAGAAAAAAAATCCCCAATTCATTGTGTGCCATGAAACTGCAGCTCTTTGCAGCTTCTCTCTGGGAGATGTTATCCAATCTTCCCTACCCTTGAGATTTTCTTTGCCCAAACCCTCCACACAGCTGCCTTTGCCTGAGACCAGGTTGGCTTGCCAGTGGGTAGAAGAGTGCAGCCAAGTTTGTATAACCATGCTAGGCTATCTATGATCTATCAATTAACATGCAGCCTAGCCTAGACCTGGGAGTAAACTAGCCACCCATCAACACAAGCCTCTGGAGATCAGAGGTTAAGTGTAAAAGTCTCACTGAGATTACAACAGTCCTTCCGGGATGAGCCTAACCACAGCTCATGAGCCGAACCACTATTTATTGGTGAGATTTGATGGATGCCTACCATTAGCATGGAGTAATGGCTATCACAGTGTGTGTGTGTGGGGGGGCGTCTCTTTGCCTCTACAGAAAGACCATTCCGTTAACAAGAGCCTCAAATTAATCAAATTAACTGGATTTTACACTAAGTACACTGGTTTCAGTGGTGGTGATGGTATTTTGGTGGTTCTTTATTAAGCTGACATGGGGAAGGGAGTTGAAGAGCCAGTCTGCTCAAACAGCAAAGAGACATCAGGGCAACCATGTAATTTAAAATACAGTGAGACTATCAATGTCATAGAATGGGGTGACAGATAAATATAGAAACAAAGCTATTCTGGTTGTCACTCCCCTTTTCAGTGACGACAGTAAAGTCACTGGAAACTAATAGTTTCCTTAGGCATTATTAGTGTGAATGATACTTCATGGTAGGTGAGACTTTTAAAATATTAGTTTAATTGTTGCTGTTCTCTTTTTAAATAATAGATTTTGGGGGATTTTTCTCATTCTTGGAGGGATGCTAACTTTAGGATTCAGTACAGTTCTTGACACTGTTTTGCCCTTGAGAACTTCAGATGCAAGTTATATCTGACACCAGACTATATATAAATGTTTACTGTATAATGTCCTGTATATTTTGTATATTATATATGTGTACTGTATATGAAACATACAATAAAATCAACGGCACCACTGAAGAGGTAATTTTAGAGTCTGTGCTGGTTTGAGAAGGACCCCTAGAAGGTCATATGTTTGTGTGACTGGTTCTCAGTTGGTACAACTATTTGGGATGGATTAGGAACTGTGTCCCTGGGGGGTGGGCTTTGAGATATCCAATGCCTATGCCATTCCAGCCCTCTCAGTCTGTCTCTCTCGGCTTTAGATTTGCCCATCCGTTATAAGCTCTCAGCTAATTCTCTAAGGCCTGGCCTGCGAGCTAGCTGCAGGCATGGGCAGCCAATCCTCATGAGCATGGGCTCTCATCATCCAGAGCCATCAGTCTCTGAATTAAATCTTTTGTTTTATAAGTTGTCTCAGTTATGGTGCTGCTTTATAGCCACACCACACAGAAAACTAACTACATGTAGCTAAAATAAATATAAATAAATATAACTACATATACATATATTTATACACATATATGTTCATGTATATTTTTATTTAGTTATATATGATATATCCATATATATATATATCAGTAGAAAACTAAGAGTTTAATGATGAAAGTGGATTTGAGAGAGTAACCAAATAAATCCCAGTAGCACCAAGTTATAAAAATGAAGGTCCAATAGGCTTCATGGATATACTTATAACGTCCATTTTCCCTAGCAATAAGATTCTGATTTGTACAGGAAATTGGAATATATATATAATCATATGTATGTGCAAGAAAGGAGAGAGAGAGATAATGACTGAATGGAGACTAGATTAGTGTATAGGAGAGATAGTTTCAGAAAATATGTAGATTTATCAGAATAAATAGATCATCTTACAGTTAGCTTTCATCACAGACATTCAAAGATCAGATTCCGTCAGTGAACACGGCCAAACATCAAAGTCATTTTGTGTTAAAATTACTTTTATTCAGGATGAAAAATACAGTATGTAACAGATTAGATGACAGTCTGTGATTAGATTTTTTTTAACCACATATTTCAAAAGAACAATACACTTATTTCTCATCATGGTTACTGTAATATATCTCCTCTTATTTATTACTCAGAAGGTTACAATGTAGTGTTTTGTGTAGCTGTTTCTGTAATAGCAGATAGAGATCATTTTGCATACAAATACAGGCAGGAAATAAAAGAATACATGACTCCTCAAAGCAAGAACAAGGAAGACACCAAATCTACAACTTGGGGTTCTGAGTTCAGGGAGTTTTTGTCGATGTTGTTTACACAGGTGCTTTCCTGGGTATGAAATGGCCTGATGAAAGCCCTCGGCTTTGCACACCGCGGCATATAAAGCTATGTCCAACACAATGGAGGAAGATGGTTCTGAGGTAGAAAGGTGATAATGGCTCTCCTCTTATATAAAACAATTTTCTTCATCTCAAAATATCTATGCTGCAAATAGACACCCTTGCCCCCCAACCCACCCAACCGATCCTAAAAGAATAGCGATTTCTAACTTTCAGCCTCCTTCTGGCCAGATCCCAGTGAAAGAGAACCCAAAGTTAGCACGTCCTGATGTTTTAAAAGCATATATGTTTGAATCATATATATGTTTGAATCAAAACATATTACCTTTACTTTTATTTTTGGTTTCCCTAAAATCAGTAATTAGGTGTTAAATTAAAAAAAAAAAAAAACAGAAAAGACAAAGAAAAAGAAAAAAAGAAGCCAAAATCTAGTTGAATGCACTCAGGAGTAGAGGCAGGGATACAATCATCTGAGTATTAATTTCACTCTAGAGAAGTAGTGGTGTAGGCTTGTGATTGACATCTTTCCCAGATGTGCTGCTGGTCGAGTGAGGGGTCACGAGACGTCTGTCTGTCTGCTCCAAAGCCTCACATGAGACAGTCACTAAGTATCTGTCTGATTTCACAAAGGAAACAAGCAGCACTTTCGAAACTTGCACAGGACTTTAAAAATATAAAACCAACAATCAAAGTCTCTTCAAAGGAACCTGAAGGAGCACGCTGTGCTTGCGTCTCGCCATGGGCACATTCTGCTGTGTGTTTTCTAATGAAAACCAAGGTTGCAAGTACCAGGAGAGGTTGCACCAACTTTGGTTTCTGAGTCAACATGAAAATATGCTTAAATGGTAACCCTTGGTAAAATAATGTCTTGAGACTATTGCCATGCAATCTTTTTTATTATAGAAATTGCAAGATGAAATAAATAAAGACGTCAAGATCTACTTACAAAAAAAGAAATAAAAACAGGAGGAAAACCACCCCAGCAGCTAGCCATTTAAGTCCACAGGATTTGTAGTGCAGTCATCCAGTGGTTACTAAAGGACTGTGAGTATGATGTCGACTAAAGTTAAATAGTATACTCAGAATTGCTGCCTACTCCACATATATAAAATATTTGATTCAAATACATGAACTTAGGAATTTGGCCAGATTATAGAAACAAATATATAGAAACTATTTGGTTGTATGGCTGAAAAATTTATAAATAACCAAAACATAATGGTAAAATAGTCAAATAATAAATGAAGTTATTGTACAAAGTTAATATGAACCACAGAAGGAATGTAATAATGTAAAGTGGTCTAATTCTTATGCAATTTTTTCTCTCGGTTATTAAAAAGACGGTTTCATATTAGAAAGCCCCCACCCACTTTCCCATGGCTGTATATATTATACAAATCAGTGACAAATGCTTTACCACCTCCAAATAACTTCTCTGTTCATTAATTTACAGTTGCATAGAAAGAGGAGAAGAGAACAATAATAAACGTTATAAAACCAAAATATCCTTTTCTCTTTGGACAGTCAGGGTTTGGTTCCCTCAGCAGAACACCCAGTCAGCACTCAACAGCTAGTGTCATGGAGCCACGGAGCTTGGGGGTTCAATGGGACTTGGAATTGGCATTTGCAGAAGAGGGCAATACTGAAGGTCGGGAAACGTTGGTTGGCTGGATAGATGCTTCACATTGCCTGTGACGAGGGAAAACACCAAGGTCAGAACAACATTTGCCTAAGGACATTCAGGAAATAAAGACTTGACAGTTCTTCATGGGACAAGAAGGGCTTCTTCCAGAACCAACCAAAACTTTATATGGCTGCGTCCAAAGGAGACCCTCCCTCAATCCACTGCCCATGTGACTTCTGCTCTCTAGGATGAGCATATTTCCTTCACTCCGAAGTCATATGTCAGCTATTTATTATAGTAGTCAATACCAACATAAAAGCAGTGGCCAGGGGTGACCAGTGTCTTTTTTTCCTTGCCCAGGCTAGAAACCCAGGTAAAATTGAGAGGTCTTTGCTTCTTGGGAAAGGTAGCAATGAAATATGTGTTAGACAACCAAAAGAGTACCTCATTCTGCCTGGGAAAGTAGAAGTCTCTCAGAGAGGGCCACTTTAGTAAAGCTACCTCACTATCCTAGAGAGGAGGAAACTGGAACTATAATCCAAGATGTCCTGTAGTCTCCACTAAATGGAAAATGCCAAGAGATCTCAATACAGGCCACGATAAGGAAGTGATATCACAGTTTCCACAGGGAAGGTAAGTAATTTATCTGTTCCACTGCTGGTTGGAACCACTCTGGAAATCAGTCTGGTGGTTCCTCAGAAAACTGGGCACTATATTTCCAGAGGACTCTGCTATACCATTCCTGGGCATATACCCAGAAGATTCCCCAGCATGTAATAAGGATACATGCTCCACTATGTTCACAGCAGCCTTATTTATAATAGCCAAAAGATGGAAATAACCCAGATGTCCTTCATCAGAGGAATGGATACAAAAAATGTGGTATATATACACAATGGAGTACCGTTCAGCCATTAGAAACAATGAATTCATGAAATTCTTAAGACAAATGGATGGAGCTGGAGAACATCATCCTAAGTGAGGTAACCCTGTCTCAAAAGACCACTCATGGTATGCACTCACTGATGAACAGATATTAGCCTAGAATCTTGGAATACCCAAGACATAATCCACATATCAAATAATGTCCAAGAAGAAGGAAGGAGAGGTCCCTGGTTCTGGAAAGGCTCAGTGAGTGCAGCAGCGTAGGGCAATACCAGAACAGGGAAGTGGGAAGGGGTGGATGGGGGAAAAGGGGGAGGGAAAAGGGATTATGGAACTTTCAGGGAGTGGGGATCCAGGAAAGGGGAAATCATTTGAAATGTAAATAAAGAATATATTGAATTTAAAAGAAAGTACTGAAATTAGACACATTTTTTCAAAATCTACTCCAAAATGGAATCACGTAATGGAAACTTTGCCTCATAGAATCGTGTGAGCTCTTTGGGGTCTCCCAGTAAAAAAATCCCTGCTTAACCTTCTTTCTCGTTCTGTGGAAGACCTTGACATGAAATTCTGCTTTCCTAGACATAGAGGGAATCTATAAACTAGTTTCTGGCAAAGTTTCCCAAGCATCTCCTCCTTCCAGATCTATTAGAAGTCAGCTGACTCTTGCTTCTAGCCTCTTCTCATCAAACTTGCTTTTGCATTAGGCATCTTGCTGTTCTGAAGGAGACGAAACCCAGCCAATGTTATTGGTAGTCTCACTGGGTTCAAAGCTACTGGATACTGAGGTGAACCCTTCCTGGACAGGCAGATATTAAAGTTATCTCAGGCATATGGTCTAATTTTTTTCCTAGATTAGGAGTCATTAGAATCATAGTTAAAGTATTTCAAGAATATAGATGGATAGGAATAAGTTCTGTAGGGAAGGGACTGTGTTATACATTCATATCAATAGGTAAAGCTTTGGTGCTAAACTTATTGCTGAAAAGATTGAAATTATTTTCATGTATTTCCTTATTCAGGATGTGGATGCATTTATTAAGTTGATGTATAACAGCTCTCATTTTAGGCAGCAGAATTAAAAAATGTGAAATTTAATTTTAAAAGTCAAAATCTGTAATTCTACAAATAAAAGTACAGCACAGTCATCTAAGTGAAAATAGAGACTTCTCACAACTTTCCCCTTGACCCAGGGTATGGAAAATTCTACAAGGAAAAGACCAGAAAGTAGAGGATGGACGCTTAGAGGAAGGAAACTCCTATAAGGAGACATGTTACTGTACCCACCAGGATGCTATATGGCCAGGAACAACATAGCTCTTCAACTCAATTTCTTAAAATCTAAGACCAAAGTGGAAGGTCTTCAAGTTTACTCCCTGTTTTAAATCCTGAGCTGTGCATATTGCATTTTCTTATTCAGGATGTGAATGCATTGTTTAAGTAGGTGTATAACAGCTCTCATTTTAGGCAGCAGAATTATAAAATGTGAAATTTAATAAGGAAATACATGAAAATAATTTCCATCTTCAGCAATTAAGTCCTGGGCTAATGAGGAGAATCTCCACTCTCTCTCCCTGACCTGTATCTCTACAGACGTGACCCCACCACAGGAGGCATGAGAACTGAACCCCTAGTCTATCTCTTGGTTCTATTATATGCTCCTGTTTCCCATTTACCCTCCCATCCCCTCTGTCCTGTATCACACTGAGATCCACACACTACCGGGCATTCCTCACCAGTTCTTTAATCTCCCCTTCTGTGCTCCCTGGGTCACGTGTGATCCATCACCAACAAAACCTACACCTTCTACTCTTCACACAACACCTCCTTCCCTGATGGCTTGAATCAGCATTTAGGTTTTAAAGATACAGAATCTGGATAACCTTAAGATACCTATAACTCTTCCCTCCACGATCCTCCATGCAACCATGGGTCTCTTAGTAGGTCTTACAGAGGATTTCAGGGTCAAGTTCATTGCCTTCACCCTTAAATGCTTATGTGAATTTCACATCATCTGAGTCCAACAAGCCATTAGCCAGTCCTCCATAAGACCCTTAAAGCATGTTCATTTATTTCTCAGAGGGCAAATATCTTAATAATTAGTCACCCATGTTGAGGCTATTTGTAGAGCATCGGGGTTTTAACACCCATGAAGATGATTCTGTCAACACTCTAGCCTCTCCGTTAGGGATCCCACCCTCTATACTTCCTAGCCGTGCACACAAATGTCCAAACACAACCATTACCTTTACTGATGTCCTATTAATACCTCAATTTCTGCTATCACATATCCTGTTGACCATCTCTAGCTTCAGCTTACTTGTGCTAGGATGGTAACACCCACCCCGTGACAATGTAAGACAAATACTGTCAGATACCGACATATAGATCATTGCCTCTCTTCTCCCTACAATTGTCCAGAGCATGTCTTCCCTTCCCTTACAGCTAAGCTTAAGACCCTGGGTCAGTTCTTAAAAATCACCTTTTTGCTCTTTCTCTTAAACTATTGTACTGAACTGGATTAACATGGTCAACTTTCCAAAAATCAGTTACTGCAAAACCAGTCAAGTGTGGTGTTTTTGGTTATGAACTTGAATGTGGCTATAGGTCAACACAATCACCTGGATGGATGGCATAGAAAGCAGTGTTCCGTAACAGCTCCCTTAGTCATAGTCTGTTTTGGGGTGTGTCTGCTTCCCTGCATGTGAGCACATCTTCCCAGCTCTCCTTACACCTATGATGATCTTTCTGTCATCTCTCTTCCCTTTAAAATCCTTGCTTCCAGTGGACCAGGACAATGAGCATCATCAGAAGATGGTAACCCTACCTACTTTGGCATAGTCTGCTTTATAGACAACTGTCTTCTAGCTAAGACTCCAATTCCACTCGCCAATAAGATAAGACAATGTTCACTGTTTTGGAAGAACTAATGAATTTACACAAGAAAGTGTTTTATAAAGATCTGCTTTGGCTCCGTGGCATATTTTAACTAAGGGTTCCTCATAGGGAACAAAACAAAACTGAAAGCTCATAGGCTATAGCTGCCAGAAAAGCTGCATGGATTTTTTTTAAATGAAAAATGGCAACTCTGTCTTCATTGGAGTCACGATCCTGGTATTACCTTTGTAGTTTCAGGGATATTTCAAAGTCAGTGTTCTCTGACAAACATGTGAGATTCAAGGTCAGTCAGATTTACACAGTGACTTGGATAGTAGATAGTGTGGGGGTGAGAACCAAAATCTAGCATGGGTACTTTGGGTGCCTCATAGAATTTGGTTTGGGAACCCCATGTCCCCGCCCAACATCTTCAAAGCAACAATCTGTTGTACAGAATCAAGGAACACTTAAACATCAAGAGGCTTTACTCATTAATATGGAGAATGAAGTAAGGCTAAATCAATAGCAGCTAATATACTTATGGGATGGGATCAAGACAGTGAAGTCAATCAAGCCATTGACTCTTACCTGTGGCCTGCTGGGGACATTTGCTGAAAAAGAAAATAGAAGAAATCAATTGAGGGCTTTACTATTGCATTGTGTCTTCCCTTCTCATGCATGCAAATGTGTAGAGCTCTCTTCAGAGGGAGAGAAAAGCTCTGCCCTCACCGGGATGCCAGCTGGAAGCAGGGGCCTGCCACCCGGACTCTCTGGCCAGAGGCTCTAACCGAGGCTAGTTTCCCCAGTAAGTGTTTCATATTCCATGTGATTAAAAGAGAGAGAAAAGAAAAGAAAAGAAAAAGAAAAACCTACCCCTCCCCCCAAAAAAAACATATGCTAGCTCTTTTAAAACATATACACGAAAACATTCAGGACAGTCTTAGTTTTGTAAAAGAGAAAAAATTCTTAAATTCATTGTATAACTATGCTATATATTTTTTGGCTTATGTATAATAAGCATAGAGGAGATCCTATATATTCTGTTGAATATACAGTTCGATTCTGACCAAAAGGGTCCTTAGAGGGAATTAGTATCTTCTACATACTTTGGCACACTCTTGCTGGAAGCTGTGGGAAGAAGGTGCATTTGCACCAGTGAAAAGGCCAGTCATTCTTTAGCAGTCTTCTGAACTTCGATCAACAGTGATGCCTTACATGGGTTCAGTTAAGAGCATAGAAGTTAGCCTAGGGTGCTAATAACCCTTCCACATCTTCCTTGTAATGGAGCCCAACACAGAGAAGCTGATATGGTGAGCTGACTGAGAACTGGTCCTACCAAGTATTTTCTAGATCTCTGCTTTGTCAGACTCATCTTTCACTGAGATCACATTCATGATCCCTTGTTCTTGTGATCTTCATTTAAAAAAAATTCAGAGATTATAATGAGTATAGTCTAGAAGACAAAGTTGATGACAGCAGGGTGGGGCCCCTCTGAAGAATGGCAGTGGTCCAAGAGACCACTGTCCACACAGACAGTTTAGGAGGGCTATCAGGGGTCCTCAACTTTCCCAATGCTGTGACCCTTTAATATAGTTCCTCATGCTGTGGTGACCCCAACTGTAAAATTATTTTCATTGCTACTTAATAACTGTAATTTTGCTACTGTTATGAATTATAATACAAATATCTGACACACAGGGCATCTGATATGTGACCCCTGTGAAAGGGTCTTTCCACTCCCAAGGGTATAGTGGTGTGCAGCCTGAGAATTGTTGGTTTCTACAAAAAACTTTCCAGGGCTGAAGAGATGATCAGCTCAGCAGTTAAGAGCACTGGCTGATAGCACCCATATGGTAACCCACAACAGTCAGTGCCTCTGGTGCCAAAGGGTGTGACTTCTTCTTCTGGCCTCCAATGGCACTACAATCACATGGTACACAGACATGCAAGCATGCAAATCATCCATGCACATAAAATAAGAGAAAACCATTCCTTTAAAACCATCTCTGAACAAGTAGCTTTTTTTCTGAGGAAATCTGGGCTGTGCAAGTGACTGTCCCCGACAGGAGGGAAAAATGGTAGTAAGCCTTTGTCCTTAATGCCCAGAAAGTTTAGGATTCCTATAGCCTTCCAGGCAGGATGCCTACCTCCTTCTAAGACTAGAGACATGATTCAGGACCCATTTCTGTTATTGTTGTTGTTGTTGTTGTTTTGAACAGTAGTTGAAGTCTAACTGCTTCACCATTTTGCTTTATAGGCCAATGGCTGTGTCCTCTAAGCCTGCCAATATCTGACCCTTTCACTGCAGATTCATATTCAACATAGGGCAAGAAAGGAAACTTGCTTTCTAATGATGACAATATCTATCCTTGGCCAAAGCGGGGAGTGTCTCTGTCTCTAATTACCCACTATGTTGCATACTCCCAATCCCTCATTTTCCTGTGATGAGAAGGAAAAAAGAACATGGGTAGCCCATGCTGTGTCTCTGTGAGGAGGAGAGAGAGAGAGAGAGAGAGAGAGAGAGAGAGAGAGAGAGAGAGAGAGAGAGAGAGAGAGAAAGGCTAGAAGGGTATCCTCCTGTGATAGCAGGGGAGAATGTAAGTCCTGGTGTTTTGGGAGAAGAACCAGGGTAACATAAGTCTAGTCCTACAAGGTGTGTCCCTTCAGAGAAAAAAAGAGTGAACTCACGTACTCATCTGAGCTACGCCCTGGGGCAGCTGAGTTGAATTATTTGAAAGGACATGTTACAAATACACAATCTATCCGAAAGACAGCTATGCTTCTCTCCTAAATAATGGATATGCAATAGTCAAACTCTAGACAGAAGTCTAATTCATTTTGTCTTCCTATCTCTTTTACTCAAATAAAACATTATAGGTGGTCCCAGAACAAGCTATGTATTTTAAAAGAAAATTAGGTAATCATTGTGCTTTTGTAAGTCTTGAGGTTTTGATGAATGCCATTCAAGCCTGACAAATCACAGCAGAAACATCCAGGTAAGTTAACAATTCTAAAAGCATTATTCTAGCAGAAAAAGAAGAGAAGGAAAGAAGGAAAGAAGGAAGGAAGGAAGGAAGGAAGGAAGGAAGGAAGGAAACTCAACTTACTATAAATATTCCACATATTTGAACAATATAAGCAAACTATATTATGCTATCAAAGAAATAGTTATAGTCATTAGAATTTTCTACTACATGACTGGATAATTGTCAACACAAATTCAATTCAGTTCTCTAATTCTTAGGAATAAGATGGCAATGCCTGCATCTTTGCTTTGAGATTCAATGTCATTTTAAAAGGTTATTATTCAAAGATGCTACCATTGCTAATTGCGATATTGATTCAAAATGCAAGCGTTTTAAATATGCACAATGCTATATAGACACAGTAAAAAAAAAGTAAGCTAACAGAAGCTATTCATGCAATTAGGATTTATGAATACAGACTCATTTTAATTCCAAAATTGCCACAAATGAAAATTCATTTGTAGCCATCCAATTTGTTTAATCCACAAAGGACCAAGAGTCAAGATTACCATGCAGCTCAACTCATCCATCACACACTGGCTACAAGCAATTCGAAAGTTCTCCTTAGCTATAGAAACTCAAGAGATTATTGTCTTGGCATTGAGAGCATGCCAATCCTATTTATTCAGATAAACTTCCAAAGGTGGTCAGTAAGGTTGGGAATTGCAGACTCTTAATAAAATATCTGCAAACTGAGCAATTTAAGTGCAACATTAAAGTTAATGAATCCTGCAAAACCTTTCGAAGTGCTATCTGGGACATTTTTAACCATTACATTTCTCCAACTAGAAACATGAAGATCCCTGTAAACCACAGACTACATCAATTTGGAAGTATGTGTCAGATACCAGGTCTGTACCATGCACTAATTGATTCTGTACAATTTGAAATGATTTAATAATCTTAGGTAAAATTACGAGGTATGCATCAATTTTGTAAGCAAGACAATGGCATTCTTTTTTTAAAAATTGGAAAGCATTTTGTACCTTTCAGATTTTTATATTTGCCAAAGAAACATGGGAATATAAATAATGAAAAAGAATAAACAATGCCATTTTCAGAAGCAAAAACACATAGCCCGTAAATCCCACAGGATTCTAAAATGTACTATGTACCATTTCTTACTTAAGAGGTGCCTGGGTTCTTCATTATAACAAATGACTAGGAGTGCTCATGTATAGAAAAATCTCAATATTATAAATACTGGTAGATGTACACACTTAGGAGAATACCAACAGTTCTCCTTTTAAGGAATTGCAAGCCTCTTTGAATAATCCAGTGAGTGCCAAGGATGATGTCACAGGTAAAGAGGTCTCAATGCAAGGAAAGGGTTTAGCCACTGCAGTGTGGTCTCCATAGAGACTAAACTTCTCAGAATCCAGTCACCACAAGTGGTTCGTCTTGCTCCCAACCAATGGGAATTTTATACTTGCATCAGTGGTCAGGGCAAGAAGCAGCAACATTTACCTTTGAAGACTAGGTGTTGTTTACAGTCATAGTTTTTCATTATATTCTGTTTTAAGCAAGGCATAGATGACCATTTTAAAAAAATCAAACACACCAGAAAATGCCTTAGGAAAGATTTAGAAGAGCTTCTGAAAAAGAGATTTGTAAAAAAAAAAAAAATCCTGAACTTGAGGTACACTTTCACTATAGAAGTTTTGCATTTATATCTTTATATTTGTTACAAAGCATAGATTTATACATATCTCACACTCTGACTTTACTGCTAACAGAGTTTTAAAGGGAAAAGGTCCAGAATTACATTTAAATAAAAATTTGTGAACACAATTCAACTTACAGAATTTGCTCTTTACTGACGAATGCATTTAGGTGGCCGCTGAATTAAAAAGTATTAGTTTTTAAAAACTTTAATTCTGAAAGTCTAATTCATAAAACGTGGTAGTTTTTCTAGCCATTGGGTACTTACTATATAAGCCAGAATAAATAAAAACTTCTGAGATGAAATTCAACATTTAACTACAGTTATTGTAACAGATCTAATGTGTTTATCAATTACACCAATAATTGACACATACTTTTTTCCTCACTTAGGATAGATTGTCTAGGGAGCCAACAGAAAACAGTGAATCAAAAACCTGAGATTTACACAAAATCATAGTTTTTTGTTTACAGACTGGCTGGTTTTAACATCCATGTGAGAGGATCCACCCCCAAATTATAAGTGACCCTTTCACGCTTCAAAGTATTTGAAACTGTCACAGTACAGTGGCGTGTCTGTGTTTATGGACTCAAGTAGACTGCTCCTGAGCCGAGAGACCACAGAGGTCTCTGAGGTGAGAGTGGAACAGAATCTGAAGGGGGGCAAGATGCCAGGAGAGAAACCACTTAAAAAATTCAATCGATTAAAATCATTATGTAATTTCCCCTGGGATTTGGGCTGCTCTCATTGGGCGATTTTCTGACTCTTGGCTATTCATATGGAGAATTCAGACTCATAATTTGTGACCCTGTGAATCATCTGGTTTCCACACAATGATTACTTTATTCCCTGAAGAAAAAAAAAAAGAACCCTTTTAAAGGAGAGGGGAGGACAGAAATAATTGCTTTCTGTGCCTGGCTATGAAGACATACAGAGATATATCTCAAGGAAGGTAGGAAGTTTCCCCCCTAGTTTGGCATGCCACTCAAGGATCTTCTCTGAAGTAACACAAGTTCCTTATAGCCTGCACTTAACCGAAGTTATATTCTAAAAGCAGACATTGTTCTAATGGACTTTATTTGGTGGCTTCAGGAGCACGTGGGAAAATCGCCAAGGTTGGGATCATACTATCAGTGGACCTCAGAATCTCTCCAGCATCTGAACAGGGCTTCATTTTCTTTGTCAACACATATGTTGCTGATATTTCAAAACAGCTTGCAATCTTGCTTCTAACAATGGCTTTGCTGTCATCCCAAAGAAGAACAGAGAACTGCAAGTGGAAAAGAAGGAGGAAGGACAGATGGACAGGCACACTGCGGTTGCACAAGGGTCATTCCTACTCACAGCTGCAAGAGGGAAACGTGCTATTGATCTGCTCCATCACGTCCGTGAGGTCCGTGCTGGTGTCATGAGGCGGGGCCAGCAGGTCCTCAGATGCTGAGACAAAACACAGAGGAAGCAGGGAGCTTGAAATGAATGCCCATCCTTCTAAGATTTCAAAGAACCATTTGCAATCAGCCCCCAAATATAAACAGGATATGAATTGTCATTGAAAGAACAATTTCTGAGGGAAACAGAAATATCTGTATTCATTTGACATATGTCACACATACATACACACACACACACACACACAAATACACACACACACACAGGCACGCACGCACGCATGCACGCACAGAAGCATTCAAGGACTGTATAGAGATCTTTGTAAAAAACCCAGGGGAACATATTCTACCACTGAGCTACATCCTTAGCCCCATCAGTAGACTTTTACATAGTTAAAAATGTACCATGTGTTTATGTGGATAAATTTATATACTTGAAAAATATAAAACTAAAAAAATAAGTAACTAGATTTGATGCCAGCGTGCTAGCTGAAAATCCATTATTTTGCATGTAAAATATTCAAGCAATTTCTTTTTCATTTTTTTTATTTTGGAGCTTTTATCACAGTCCATTTTGTTTGCTTTATATTATTTTGAAACGTATTTTATTCTATGACCAAAACCACAATAGCGTTTTTAACAGCATCACTGTTGGTGAGCTGACGTTGTCACTGATGGTGTTGGTGGCGCTTCTGCCGCAGAGGGCGGTGAAGCGATGCCGGAGGAGACTGGGATGGATAAGGTAGAGAACATGTTGAAGGCGACTCTTCAGCATCAGGTTCTGCATGCACATGAACGTAAAAATTGCAGAGAAACACATATTGTAAACAATCATTCTCAGGGCTGAAGAGATGGCTCCGTGGGTAAGAGAGCCTCCTGCATTGGGTATGAGACCTGAGTCTGGATTCCAGAGTCCAACTAAAAATCTGGCCGGGATGATGTGTGCCTGTAGCCGCTACTGAGTAATGAGGGGACGAGAGAGCTGAGAAAGGACTGTTGCGGCTTCCTCCTCATCCTACTCCAGGTCAGTGAGGGAACTTATCACAAAGCAATAATGTGGAGGGTGAAAGCTGGGTACCTCCGGCCTCTCGGATCACCTTCACACATACATGTTGCTATAATTTTCCACCCCAATTACTTGGTAAAAGAAATCTCAACTCAATCAGTAACAATACAAGCTAGAAGCCTAGATTGGGTAGATCTCCCACGACACTCCTCTATTTCCATCTATATTATCCCATAGAACTTGCAGTTTCTCCAGGCCACGAGCTTCTCTCCAGCCTCTCCGTCGACCCCCCAAAGTTCATCCCCCTTCCCATCAATCCTTTTCTCCTCCCCAAACTCTCAGCCCCTCCTCCTTCCTCCTGCCCAGTCATTGGCTCCAGCCTTTCTTTGAAAAGTTAAGGTGGGGAAAGGTTCACAAGGCACCTGTGTGCATGATTAACATCTCATCTGCAGCCCCTCCCAGGAGTGGGATTAGCATCACAATATAAGCCCAGGGCTATGCACAACACATACATGCACATATACTACACACACACACACACACACACACACAAGTGTCCACACATTCATGCACACACATGCACTTATGTGCACGCACACACAATTATTCTCAAAGCAAAAAAAAAAAAAGTCTTGCTTATTTCAAATGAAAAGAAAATTTTTCATCTTTCACCAAAATTGAATCCACTCCTACACATTTTATAAACAAGCACATTATGACTAAAGTGGTTTTTGTTATTATTAAAATGGATCTACATTCATTTCAGACTAAAGAGAATAATGGTTGGTGGTGCAGAGCACTCAGACGTAATAATGCTAGCAACCGAAAAACAAAAACAACAAAAGAAGCCCAGCCTAGTCCAAAGCCGACCGCGCTTCAGCGATACTCACCTGCCTGGTGGAACTGTGGGCCTGGGTCAGTGTCAAGCGCGTAGCTCAATGCAGAATGCTGTGGGGAAGCCCACGGGGAGACGCCATTGATGCGGGAGTCAGAGTCAGGCTGAAATCACATGGGAAGCGAGGGTAAGAAGGATCCCTGTAACCTACAAAGGACAGTGTTCCTTCCTCCCCCAGCCCCTGCCATGGTCCTTGGGCAATTTCAGCCTAGGCTGGGGCCCGAAAACTTCTCCTGAGAGCCAAATGCTCGCTCCACCTTTGCACTTCGAAGAATTATTCTTATGCCACTGAAGTTCTTTATATCTGCCATTTTCAACTCTCAATTTTTACACCAACCTTAGAAGTAACTTAGATTCATCTTTCAGAAAGTACCACTGCAATTTGAAAATGGCAAATGTACCAACTTTCAAAATAGCTCCCCCTCAGAGGCTAGGTATGGAGAAAGAACTTTTACCCCACTGGGTTTTGGATTCAGTTGCTTGAATTCAAATTCCAGCTTGGACTGCTCAGAAGCAGTTCTAGGCAAACTACAGAACCTACTGTGTTAGAGTCTGTGTGTACAAGTTATTTTTAGTATTAACACCTTAGTGTGGATGCGAAACTGGGAGGAAGAGACACTAAAAACGATTTACTGGCCGTGGTCATGGCAAACAATTTTGTTAGTAGAGTGATAAATGAGTCTTTCCAAAGCCACTGGCCCAGTCTGACCCAGGGCAAACCTTCCATGATAGCCCCCGTGCCTATCTTTGTGCTGCCGATGGGTAGGCTGATAAGTCCGTGGTCAAAATAGAAACTAGGATCTATAATATGGGAATGTAGAAATTACTCTTTGATGTGGATTTTCCATTAAATCCCTATTAGTCCACATCTGGTAGTTTTCCCTGTTTATATTGAGTTAAAATTTCCATCTACTTCTGGCACGCTTACTAAATCGTTATGAAGAGATAAGAGCTCGACAGACTTGATATTCTGAGCCACTCAGGGATCAGCTGGTTCCAAAAAACATTCCTGTGTAATGCTGGAGGCACACGAGCGGCTAGGCTCTTGGTCTAATAGGATGGCAGGGGAGGGAAGGGAGAATGAGTCCAAGAGCCTTTTCTGTCCTCCTAAGACCATCAACAAGGAACACGGCAAGCAAAGGCTTCAAGCAGAGCTTCTGCGAAGGTTCTGGGTGGACACTAAATTGTGGACGTTAACAGCTGATGCTTTTCAACCTTCCTAATGCTGCAACCATTTAATACAGTTCTTCGTGTCATGGTGACCTCAACCTTAAAACTATTTTTGTTGCTACTTCATAACTGCAATTTCGCTATTATCAATCCTAATGTGAGTATCAGGATATCTTAGATACAACCCCTGCAGAAAACTCACCCGATACCCCCCCAAAGAGGTTGTGACCCACAGGTTCAGAGCTGCTGCTTTAAGAGATCGCACAAGGAAACTTATCCTTTACTAAGGTACTACTTGGGAACTTCAAATTCACTCTACAAACAACACCTGGCCCCCACCAATACACTGAGGTTATGATCAAGCAAACTGTCTGAGGTCTTAACAGAAAGCCAAGTCTTGACTCACTTAGGAAACCATTATTTTCCAAAGATAGAGAATTTTCAGGCTTTTAAGTAAATGACTCACACAGTTATGTCAAAGAAACTCGTCGATGACAGACAAGAGGGAAAAGAAAGCGGCCAAAGGAAGGAGAGGGATCAACTGCCCACTCTGTTGGTAATGCAAAAATCATAATGCTTTCAAGATTCCTGACAAGATAAAAAGGCCCTGGTGGCAACTACGCCAAGACAGCTTTCTCCAATGTAAGCAAACCCCTGGAGAAATGGTTTTCTTTGATGCAGTATACCACTTGTGGAAAGGGGCGTCTCTGTTAGGATGTCACAGGATGCTACGCTACACAGGCTGGAGAAAAAGGCAACTGTGATAGGACTGCTGGTGCCACTCAGGAAATCTTTTGTGGGGAATAAGACACAACCTTGTATGTGTCCGCAGCAAAGGTGTCCCCCCTGTTAGCTCTGGGAGCTGACCGCCCTCTTCCAGTGAAGTCAGTCAAGCCTTAACTCTGCACTGTGGCTCCTCTCCCCCCTGCTGCTTCCCCTCACAGAATTGTCAGAAGCAGAAAGGCAGGAGCCATACCCTACGCTTCTGTCACGAACCAAATAAAGGTGGTTTTTCAACCACTTATGAAAGGCAGGTTCATTTGTGAGTTATTAGCCAGCCTTACATCATAAAAGAAATGTACCAGTTTCTGGCCAATATTAAAGAAGGAAAGCAAGAGAAAACAAGGAGGGGGGGGGAAGGGTCAGGGAAAAGAAGAAAAAGAGTAGCATGAGAAGGGGAGGAGGGTCAGAGACGCCATCTCTGTTAAAGGCATGCATTATTTTGTATTCATCAGAAACATACGTTTTCCTCGCAATGAAAGTTCTACTGCTTATTGTCAAGAAAGTATAGTGAGCCACTGCTATAGAACCTCTCCAGTGTAAGGAAATAACAGTAGCAAGCTAACAGGCTAACAGTCACCTGTTCCTCTGGGTTTTTTTTCTTGTTGTTGTTGGGGTTTTTTTGTTTTGTTTTGTTTTGTTTTTTTGTTTTGTTTTTTTGTTTTTTGTTTTTTTGCACACAGTGATTTTTGAGGTACCTTCTCAGCCCCAGTTCTCTGGAAGAAAGTGTTAGATTAAAGATTGTAGGTCGCCTAATCTCAGTGGAACCTTTCCTTATGAAAGGCAAGCTCGTGTGTACCACAGGATTTTTTTTTTTAAATCAAACTATCCTAAGGTGATATTTTAGTGCAAAAGAAGAATTTCTACAGTCAGGTGAGAAAACAGACATTTTTTGCATCCATGATGATTCCATTCATACACTGAATTAACTGTGGCAGTGATGACTTGAAAATGGATGTCCTAACAGCTTCCAAGGCCAGGCGCAGGCTTCCGTGGGGTGGTGCGCAGGGGGTCATGTTGAGGTGCTGCACGGGATTCCACACCCCCTACCTGCTCCAGGAGCTGTCTGAGGCGGTGCAGCTGAGACTCCAGCTGCTTATTGTGATCTTCCAAAATCTGCATCCTCGCCTCCAGCCGCCCTTTGTGCTGCCGAAGGAGCTTGGCTTCCGCTATAAGTTCCGAGTCCTCAGATGTGTGGTGAGGAGATACGATGGAGTCTGGAGGGGAGCCCACGGGGAGTCCCCTTCTTAGGTGTTGCTCCTTCAGCTGCTCATACTCCACCTGCAGATTTCTAATATGAAAAAGAAAAAAAATAAACATAACCAGAATTATTATCAGGTGTATATTCTGTCCCTGGGAACTCCAAATTCAGTTTGTGATACTCTTCATCTGGTGGAAAAACACTGACAGGAAGAGCTGGAAGGGAGAAAATGGGCTTCAAGCAAGAGTGACTCCAGGATCCATCATTAAATCACGGGCGCATGAGGCCCCGCCCACACCCCCAGCCTGCTAATGTGCTCCCGAACTTGGACCTCACTGTGATGCCTTAGACAGCAGCTCTGAAAAGACAGAAGGAAGGGAAGGGAGCGAGTGGTGCACTTTCTTCTACTGGGT
This sequence comes from Apodemus sylvaticus, assembly GCF_947179515.1. Lineage (NCBI taxonomy): Eukaryota > Metazoa > Chordata > Mammalia > Rodentia > Muridae > Apodemus > Apodemus sylvaticus. The sequence goes on along the minus strand of NC_067494.1, from coordinate 26,889,130 downwards.
CTAGCGTACCTTTGCTCTTCCTCCAAGTCAGCAATGATCCGTTCCAGTTCTCCGCGCTCCTCTCTCTCCACGGACTTCAGGATCTGAGCCGGACTCTGCGGCTGGCTCACGGGAGACTCTCCGCCTAGTGTCTGGCAGTACTGCTGGATGAGGGCATGCTCGTCCTCCCTAGCGAGACAAAGAAGATGCACATCGGCTCACATCTGGGTGGTGAGGTCTCTGAGCACACTAGAAGTAAAAGCAGTGATGCCTGGACCGGGCTGTGTCTCCATGGTCGTCCTTTGAAAACGCAAGCTGGATGCTGGAGGTTAGTTCAGGCAACAGGGCTTGTGTAGGATGAGCTCAACATATCAAAACTTTCATGTCACAATCTGTTATTCTCACCATCCCCTGAGACCCATTCCACTCAACAGAGAAAATAAAATAAGGTACAACTACGCCTATAAATAAGGCTAATAAGTTGCTATAAATCAGGCTTAACGGGGTGTATCCAACCCACGGCCATAAGCTGTACACAGCTCAGCATGGCTTGAAATGTGGTCCAACACATTTTTAGATAGCAACATGTTACAAATATCAAAAGGCTGGGTATGCCCAGAAGCTCTTAATATAAAAGTTAAAGATGATATAGGCAAACATATCACCCACTGACTACCAAAAGAGTAGATTAAAAAAAAAATCACGGAGTCAAGAACGACTAATTTTTCGAATGGCTATTACCAATTTTCCTATGTTTGATAACCCAAAGGATTTACAACATATTTTTATTTAAACAACAGCATAAATATACCTGTACATACTTATAAAATAATAGTAGCTATTTTACTGGGTGTCATCATAAGTAATTTTCAGGATCAAAATCCTGCATCAAATCATTAATTACATTTAATTCATTGAAGTCCTTCATCCAATGATCTGTTACTGAACAAGACACATCAACAGTTGTGTAGATGCGTGACTGTCATCAGCAGACGAGTGAAGAGTCACGCCCAAATATGTCTGTGGTAATGAAAAGGCTTTCCAGCTGGGCTGGAATCTCTGTTCTTTCTTTGTAAAGCAGATCTAGTTGGATGTCCTCAGGAAGGTCTAACTGTCACATTTCCTGGCTCGGGAGATTTCAGAGCCCTCCAGCAGACTGGACATGGCCTGGTTTGACGGCTTTTATCAAGAGGGGAAATAAAGGATAAGGCATCAGGAAAATAAGACATAATGGCTGTGTTCACCAGAGTTGAAAATGGTGCTGTCCAATGGCTGAGCCTTCAGTGGACAGCTTACGGTTCTCTCAGTATCTTTGGCTGTGGCCCTGGATCAGACTGTGTCCCAAAACAGCCAAGGGGAGCCTGGCCGTCCTGGAACCTCATCGTTCCTCCTGGACCTTGAAACCACTTTGCTCTTGTGCGGATGAGCAGCACTGGATAGAGAGCAAGCACTCTGATTCCTGTGTGATAGAAAATCCATCTGTGGCCCCATCACACTGCTCTGACAGTCGGGGTCTGAAACTGCAGCTATGATCTAGTGTGTTCTTGGAAAAAAAATGTGTGGACCAGGCACAGAGATTAGAGGGGGCAGGAGGGAGGGAGAGAAGAAGGGAGGGAGGGAGAGGGACAGGGAGAGGGACAGGGAGAGGGGGAGGGAGAGGGGGAGGGATAGGGACAAGGAGGGAGGGAGGGAGAGAGAGAGAGAGACTGACTGTATATCCAAAATAAAACTCCCGCAATTTAGCTAAGCTTAAAGCCTAACTTGACCTCCCTCCCCCTGACAAATGCCTTTTTACCAGGGCCTTGTGATAGTTGTTTACAACAATGGTAGAAAATGAAAATCAAGCAGGTAGATGACACAGGAGGTAGCACTGGCCATGACACCCATCTCCTCACCTTTCATCATAAATGCAAGGTCTCTAGGGGGAGCAGAAGAAGCCACTATAAAATCGCATGATGTCCTGAGGGCTGATAGGATGAGAAGGGCAGGAGAGTGGCCCCTGCCCAGCAGCCAGAACTCCTGGGCCACGCTAGTGGTTTGGATATGTTTGGCTCATGGGAAGCGCACTATTAGGGGGTGTGGCCTGGTTAGAGGACTTATATGTCTTTAGGACTTATATGACTTTAAGGGCTCCTAGTGCTCAAGCTCTGCCCTGTATAGAAGAGAGAGCTCTCTCCTGGTAGCTTTCGGATCAAGATACAGAACTCTCAGCCTCTTCTCTGTGACCATGCCTGCCTGGATGCCGCCATGCTTCCTGCTATGATGATACTGGACTGAACCTCTGAACCTGTAAGGCAGCCCCAATGAAAGGTTTTCCTGTATAAAAGTTTCCATGGTCATGGTGTCTCTTCACAGCAATGAAACCCTAACTAAGACAGCTATCCACACAGAAAAATGAAGCAGATCTGGCAGGGAAATCAACTCCACAAGTGAAAGCGGTTGCCCCAAGCCAGATGACAGAGTTTGATCTCCAGGACCCACAATGTGGAAGGAGAGAACTAACTTCCACAAGTTGCCTGATGGCCTTCATGTGTATGAAATGCACACACACACACACACACACACACACACACACACACACACACATGCACATAAAATACTAAATGAATAAATAAATAAAATATGGCAATAATGGATAAAACAGCCAGAAAGGAAGATGTAGGGGGAACAGTATTTTCCTGGTAAGAAGCACATGACCACACACACACACACACACACACACACACAAGTTCATGATCAGTAGCCTAGATATAAGTATTTGAAGAGGCAGAAAGAAAGATGAAGCCCAGAATCCCTGAGGTGAATAAATCAATGACCTGAGACACGAGTGAGTGGTTGTGTATCACAAGGAATGACTGGAGGTTCCACTCTCAGATCAAGTGGAAAATAAGGCTGTAAGAAAAGAAGTGAGTCCAAGACTTGGCTAGGACAGAGCAGATGGCCAAGGGGTAAAGGTGTAGGGCACATGCACTAAAGCAACTGCAAAATGAGAGTACAGCGGAACATACTGCAAATGTGTTTCAGGGTGAAACGTACCTAAGCAAGCAACTGAACTACGGAATATCCAAGAAAGTGGAATATGTGTTATGTCAGTATATGTTCTATATTTTAAGGATAAAACACCAGGAGCAATCTACTAAAAATCAAAGCAAAATGAAGAGTCATTTACAAAGGAAGGGAAAGCTTGGTCCCCTACTGTCCCAGAAACCTAAGGTTCAATGACAAGGGGGTGATGTGTGAAGTCCTACCTCTGTCATCGGCACTAGATTGACACAGGAGATTCAGTTATTGAAATAAATAAGAGGCAAATCAAATTAGTTACATAATGCCTGTGGATACTATCCCTAAAAAAACTCAAAGTCAACACCTTAAAAAGGATACATAATGAGACTCTTCTGAATAAAAATAAAGTATGTACCCCCAAAGTAGCCTGAATCATCTTATGGCTAGAACTGACCACAGATTTGGACTAGAGCCCCTGCGATTGAGAGACACCAGAGATCATTTATTCCCCAAGAACATTTGTGTAGACACTTGGGCCTGGGGATTAGGTGCTTCATATTAACATAAACCACACTTTTGTTTTCAAATGTTGGACTGGCAAGATGGCCCAGGTGGTAGGAGTGTTTGCTTGTGTCCTAGGTTCAACATCTGTAAGCGACACACAGGGAGAAAAGAAGAGCCTCCTGTAAGCTGTTTTTTGGCCTCTGCACACATGCAAGTATGCATATGCACACACAAATAAAGAAGTTTTTTTTTTTTTTTTTTAAGTTGGGCACTGGGAAACCACTTGAAATTCTATTTGGGGAGCATTCTGTTCCCAGTATTAATGTAATTTCACCTCCTTTGTGAACGTGATGTGCAGGGCGTTGTAATAATTATCATGGCCACTAACTACATTGTTTGTTATGGTGTCTGGAAGAGAATTAAGGTCATCTCTGTAAAAATGAAAAATAGAAATAATTTACATGTAGCATAAAATCTTGGCCTTAAATATTTCCATAGATTATTAGCCTTAAAGGTTAAATACAAAAATAGATCTGTTCTAGTGTTTAATTGTGTATAATGAAAACCAAGAGCACCCTCATTATGCAGATGATACATCATGCACCAGATTAGGGCTATTAAATATCAATAGTGTGCATCATGCTGAAATAGAAAGTGTTTTTTAAATGTAGACTGTATCAAGAGGTATCATTAGATAGAATATAATTATACTGTATGTGATGCATATAGTAAATACTATCTACATTACAAGATTAGTACCTATCCCATGATGAAAGAGCTGTGATTCACTTGATGAACTTTAAAACCAATGCTCTATTCTAGCTTTCAGATTTACAAATGGGAATTTCAAGATAGACCATGACTAAGCCCCAACTTCAATCCACATAAAACAGCATCACCCAAAGGCAGAAAGTAGATGAAGTGAGAACCTGTCTCCAATGGAGGTGATAGAGAAGGGACTGAAAGAGCTGAAGAGGTTTGCAGCCCTGTGGAGGGATTGACAGTGTCAACAGGCCAGACCCACCCCCCCTCCAAAGCTCCCGGGAACTGGACCACCAACCAAAGAATACACATGGTGCTGGCCACATATGTGACAGAAGATGGCCTTATTGGACAGTGAGAGGAGAGGCCCTTGGGCCTGAGGGTGCTCAATGCCCCAGTGTAGGGGAATGCCATGGCGGGAAGATGGGAGTAGGTGTGTGTGTGGGAGCACCCTCATAGAGATGGGGGGGGATGGGATACGGGGTTTCCAAAGGGGAGAACTGGAAAGGGGAAAA